>NW_025379305.1:0-2422 GCF_016433145.1 Gracilinanus agilis
TCTCTCTCTCTCTCTCTCTCTCTCTCTCTCTCTCTCTCTCTCTCTCTGTCTGTCTCTCTCTCTCTCAACATGAAATACAATAAAACCAGATCATTAGCAACTTATATATAGCAACTGGAAGGAAGATAACAGACTAAAAGAAATTGGAGGCAACTTGTCAACATTTCTAGAGTGATCTGGTCTCATCGATGTTAATGAATAACCATGCTTGATTCTAACACTGAGGGGTAGCCCAGGATGGTGAGGAAAAAAGCTGAATTTGTGGTCAGAGAGAACATGGGTTTGAATTCTGTATCTTTCAGTAAGTTTCAACCTTCCTGGACTTGAGTTTCCTCATCTATAAAATAAGGATGTTGAACTATATGGCCTTTAAGGCCCATCCCAGCTCTTAAATCTACCAGATGATCCCAGCATAGGCATAGGTTGCAAAACTATATATTTACATAAGAAATGACATAACTGATTTCATTCAAAATCAGCCAACCAGTCAACAATGTGCATAATTACCAAAAAAAGGCGCAATAGTGACTTTAGGGCCTGACATCAAAGCATGCCTCCTTCTTCCAAGCAGAGAAATAGCAATAGGATAAAGCATCCTCTAGGATATGGCCAGTGTTGATTCGTTTTGTTTAGCTCTGCTTCTTTGTTCAAAGGGAGGTTTCTATTCCAGATGAGAAAAGTTTTTGGAAAATGACAATGGTTTTTTTTAAAAGAGCATCAATAAAACATTTTTGAAACAAGATAAGGACATGGACCAATTATGTAGGAATAAGGAATAATAAATAGATGGATCATTTGAGTCCTGCATTATTACCCATGTAACTTTTCACCTTAGAATAAAGATTTGAATTTACATGTTATTGAGTTCAATTTTAAAGAATCCTCACTTATTCTCTGGTTCAGGCGGACCTTCTTCCAGAAATTACTTTGGGCATGAAAGGAGCAGGATAATCATCTAAGTGGTTCAGTGGAAAGAGGTCTAAAGTTGGAAGATCCTGGATGGCCTCAGATACTTCCTAGCAGGGTGACCCTGGGCAAGTCACTTAACCCCCATTGCCTAGCCCTTTCCACTCTTCTGCCTTGGAACCAATACACAGTATTGATTTTAAGACAGAAGGTAAGGTTTTTTTTTTTTTTTTTTTTTTTTTTTTTTTTTTAAATCAATGCAGTTTGGTTTGGGAAGATAACCCTTGAACTGTCTCTTGAAGGAAGAGAGGGTTTCTGTGAGACAGAGAGGAAGATGGAGAGCCTTCCAGGCAGGAGTGATGGCCAGCAGAGAAAGGAGACGGAGTGTCATGTGTGGGAAACAAAGAAATTCAGTTTGGCTGAATCACAGTTATAGAAGTAATATTTACAGTGGAGAATGGAAATACAGACTGGAGCAAGGATGTGAAAGACTTTGTAGTACCATTTGGTGCACTCGTACCATGCATGGAGGTCACAATGGCCAGGATCCATGTCCATAAGGATTCCTCTACCCCTTGGGGTTGGCTAATTAGCAAATCAAGACCTTTGCCGCCTCTGCCTTAGTGGGGCTGATCCAGTGTCTGGTCCCAACGTGACTAAACCCCTGGTAAGGGGCTGGAAAAAGAGATCTCCTAGACCCACTTTTTAGCCCCATGTAAGCTCCCCTATTTTTTTCAAACATTTATTAATATTCATTTTTAACATGGTTACATGATTCATGCTCCTCCTTTCCCCTTCGCCCCCCGCACTCCCCCTACCCATGCCCGATGCACATTTCCACTAGTTTTGTCATGTGTCCTTGATCAAGACCAATTTCCAAATTGTTGGTAGTTGCATTGGTGTGGTAGTTTCGAGTCCACACCCTCAATCATGTCCACCCCGATCCATGCGTTCAAGCAGTTGTTTTTCTTATATGTTTCCTCTCCTGCAGTCCTTCCTCTGAATGTGGGTAGCATCTTTACCATAAATCCCTCAGAGCTGTCCTGGGTCATTGCATTGTTGCTGGTACAGAAGTCCATTACATTCAATTTTAACACAGTATATCAGTCTCTGTGTACAATGTTCTTCTGTCTCTGCTCCTTTCGCTCTGCATCAGTTCCTGAAAGTCTTTCCAGTTCACATGGAATTCCTCCAGTTTATTATTCCTTTGAGCACAATAGTATTCCATCACCAACATATACCACAATTTGTTCAGCCATTCCCCAATTGAAGGGCATACCCTCATTTTCCAGTTTTTTGCCACCACAAAAAGCGCAGCTATAAATATTTTCATACAAGTCTGTTTATCTATGATCTCTTTGGGGTACAAACCCAGCAATGGTATGGCTGGATCAAAGGGCCGGCATTCTTTTATAGCCCTTTGAGCATGATTCCAAATTGCCAGCCAGAATGGCTGGATCAGTTCACAGCTCCACCAGCAATGCATTAATGTCCCAATTTTGCCACATCCCCTCCA
>NW_025379306.1:0-6940 GCF_016433145.1 Gracilinanus agilis
CTCTCTCTCTCTCTCTTTCTTCTTTTTGTCCTCTTCCTCTTTCCTCTCCTTCTTCTTCAAAAAAAACTTTTCTTTTGTCTTAGAATCAATTCTATGTATTGGTTCCAAGGCAGAAGAGTGATAAGAGCTAGGCAATGGGGATTTAATGACTTGCCTAGAGCTACACAGCAATGATGTGTCTGAGGCCAAATTTGAACCCAGAACCTCCTGTCTCAAGGTCATACTCTCCACCACCAGGCCACCTAGCTGCCCCTTTCCATTAGTTTTCAATGAGATTTAGTTCAAGTGAATTCCCAGGCCACTAAAGTATGTTTATCTCCATCTCTTCGATAAATTTCTTAACCTTTCATGAGATGTGACATGATACAAGGTTATATTTCAAGAGTCCATCTCTATTTAGGAATTTTAGTAATTCTAGAACAATACTAATTCTCAAAGCAGAAATATATTGATCAGAATTCATCATTTTCTCAATGGAGATGGTTTTCTGGCTCATTAGAAGTCCTTCAAATAATTTTGGATGGATGTTTGACATTCTAATGAAGATGCCAAGATCTTACAGGCTTAAGTGGATTTCTACCAACAGTTTTGGTGTATCCTTAAATTAAAAAGTGATTTTCATAAGTGACTTTTTTCAGTTTTCAGTACTCCCATCTTTGTTTTCTTTTGCTTATGACAAATTACTTTTCTTCAAAGCAATAGTTACAAGCTTTTGCTTTATTGCTCATTATTTCATTTTCAAGAAACCCATGGCACTCTGTAGACTGTCAATAACCTATCCAGCTCCCGAGTCCCCAGGTGCATCTTTGCTTATTTTGTAGTTCCTAAACTGATTTTTGTTGGTTTTGGCCACATTTTCCTCAGAGTTACAGTGTAACTAACTATTGTAGGCTTTAATGAATCTTGAAATATTTGCCTTTCCCACAACAGCAGCTGATACAAAATCTCTAATAGTTGTTGAAGTATGCTTTATAAGAGCTAGAACTTTTGTATATTTCCTTGGAGTAATGTTCAATCTTAAAAAAACCCCACAGAATTCAATATTATCAGTACAGAAACATTTATCAAATGGTTACTTTCTACTATGCACAGTGCTGAGAACTAGGGATACAAAGAAAAAGTAAAGACAAGCCCTCAAGGAGCTTACATTCTAAGGGAGGAGATATCTTGTATAAATCAGATAAGAGGTAACCTTATAGATGAAAGCAGTAGGAACTAGAAAGACTAGGGAAAGACTTTCTAGAGGATATGGCTATTGAGTTTTAAAGAAAACCAGGGAATTAAAAGGGAACAATAAAGTATATATATATATGCATATATACATATTCACAAAATCTAGTACTTGACTGACAGCTAATTAAAGGTGGAGAAACCAGCTCAATCTGGATCTAGTTTCATATGTTCAAAGTCTCAAGCACACCACTGTAGAAAGTCATGGAGAAGATTCTAATAGAACAGATATTTAAATACAAGTTTCTATATAGGAGTCATCAGTTTACCTTCTTGGAAGGAACTTGAAGGTACAAGGGAATGAAGAAATAATTGTTATGACTTAGAGAAGTACTCAGCTTTCTGAAATGCCAGGGAAGAAATATAATATGGTGGAAAGAGCAATGCATTTGGAGTTAGAAGACCTGAGTTCAAATATTTGCTCAGACACTGTACAACTGTGGGTAAGTTACTTTACTTCTCTAGATCTTAATTTCCTCATCTGTAAAATGAGTGGGTTTGTCTAGAAGACCTCTAGCCAACTTTTGCCTATGGTTTCAAGAAGCTATAGCATTTACAACAGTCAAACTCTGTTGAAACCATCACAGCAGATGGGCTAAACAAGTTTGAGGATAGCCAATAAGATTCTGTCTACCCTAAACATATGGAGACTTTCCCTGGCAGAACAGGCATATAAGAACAATTTGTTCCACTGGCCAGGAAGGCAACTGAAGCGAGTTTTGTAGAACACTTAGAGCTTGATAAGACATCAAAGACATGAAGGTTAGCCACTGTATCTCGGGGCCATCCCCAGTCATCCTGACTTTTTGTCTTGCCACTGTACTTTACTGTCTCTAGAAGAGAGAATGAGGCTGATGACTTTGGCCAACTCAGCCTCATTAAAATACACTTCACCCACAAGTAAAGAAATCATCCATCATGATGCCATTGGTCTTCCTTGAAAACAAAGAATTAACAATAGCAACATTCCTTCCAGACCTAAGTTTATGATCCTAAGAAGATCTTCTGAAAGAAGATAAGGTTAGACAAGGATATACGGAACCAGACCGGGAAGGCTTTATATGTGAAAATCCATTGGCTCAGATGGTAACTCTAGACTGGCACTGACCCATTCAAGCAAGAACAGAGATGACTTTTTGAGAGCTACCTGGTGCCTCACCATGGATTCACAATAAGGGAGGGTAATCCTCCCATCTTCCAGGAAAGGAAGGAATATAATAAGGCATAAGAAGGGGGCATTTTCTTACTATCATCAAAGAAGTGAGCTAGTGGAACTGTTTAGCAGTCAGGCAGTACCTGCTGCCAACAACCCTAATGAGGACATGAGATTCTCTCTCTCTCTCTTTGTCTGCTTTTGGGGAGTAGGTAAAATCAGGAAGAACTCAAGTTTCTGAACTGGAATTCTCCAAAATGGTCCTCATTCCATGACTCTAAAGCTGAGAATGTTGACATATGGGGAACAAGAGATCCAGATAAGACCTGGAGAACATTGTAAGTCTTGGGAAGTTTGGTTGTTTCTTATTTATATAAAACTTGACTTCTTGGTTCACTCCAATCTATCTTTGCTGCTCTGTCATGTTTGAATTCCATGGAACAAGATGCCCTCTCCCCTGAAAGTTCATCACCATGTTGCTATCATCATCATGCTGCTAACTCAAGCCTTGAATGATATCTTTTTTTTCTCAGTCTCTTCTTCCCTCTGATTGAAGGCTAGAGAATGGAGAACCAAACTCCTCCCATTGCCTTCCCTTATAGGAGGGAGAAAATTGACTTGTTTGCATTCTCTTCTATATCTGGACCATTTCTAGTTTCAATTCCATGGAACAAGATGCTCTCTTCTGGATATCTTCCAACCTTCCTCTTCTCCACTCTCCCCTTTTATTGTCTTCCTGTCTCCTTTTGTATATTGTCTTCTCCCCAGTAGAATACAAACCCCTATGAGGGCAGCGACTTTCTTTTTCTTAATTGTATCCCCAGCCTACCCATCAATTGGGAAATGGCTAAGCTGTAGTATATGATTGTAATGAAATACTATCGTGCTATAAGAAATGACAAGCAGTAGGATTTCAGAAAAACCTGGAAAGACTTTCATGAACTGATGCAGAGTGAAGTAAGCAGACCCAGGAGAATGTTGTAACCACAACATTGTACGATAAACAATTGTGAATAACTTAGCTATTCTCAGTAATGTAATGATCCAAAAAAAATCCAAAGGACCCATGATGAAAAATGCCATCTGTTCCTAGAGAGAGAACTGTTGGAGTTTTAATCTAGACCAAAGCATACTTTTCCCACTTCTTTTCTTATTTTTTTTTGTTTGTTTTTCCTTCCTTAAAAGGATTAATACGGGGGGGGGGGGGCAGCTGGGTAGCTCAGTGGATTGAGAGCCAGGCCTAGAGATGGGAAGGTCTTAGGTTCAAATCTGGCCTCAGACACTTCCCAGCTATGTGACCCTGGCTAAGTCACTTGACCCCCATTGCCCACCCTTATCACTCATCTGCCTTGGAGCCAATACACAGTATTGACTCCAAGATGGAAGGTAAGGGCTTAAAAAAAAATAAACGATTAATATGGGAAAATATTTTATATGATCGAACATGTAAAATTGATATCAGATTGCTTGTCATTTATGAAGGGGGGGAGAAAAGAGAATTTGAAACTCGAAATTAGAAAAAGAATTTTAAACACTTACCTTCCATCTTAGAATCAATACTGTGTATTGGTTCCAAGGCAGTAGAGTGATAAGGGCTAGGCAATGGGGGTTAAGTGACTGGCCCAGGGTCACACAGCTAGGAAGTGTCTGAGGCCAGATTTGAACCTAGGACCTCCCATATCTAGACCTGGCTCTCAATCCATTGTGCCACCCAGTTGCCCTCCCCCATCAAATTTTTTTTAAAAATCAAATGTTTTTACATGTAACGGGGGGAAATAAAATATAAAAAATTGTATCCCCAGCACTTAGTGGGGTGCTTAATAAATGTCCATTGGCTTGTTTAGCCTTTCCTTTCTGTTACACACATTTCTGGACATAAACATGTGCCTCAGACTTTGAAGTGTGCTGCCTGAAGTCTTAAGCACAGACTATACCTCAAAGGTCAGGTCAATGTGACTTGGCTTCACAAGCTCAAAAGGAGCTTCACGATGTCCTTGATGCCTCCTGAGACCTTCCCTATGGTCTCATGTGTGTCTGTGCCAAGTTGTGGGAACCTGACATCACTTCTTCCATGAAACCTCTCCTGATCCTGTCCCCAACAGAAGTGGATATTTTTTTCTCCTCTGAACCCATTTAAAAGTCATGTTTCTGATGTAATTTTCCCTTGTATTACAGTTATCGGCGTATTTGTCTTACTTGCTATTAGATTATAAACTCTTTGGGAGCAGGGACTTGGCCCTATTCATCTTTCTATCCCTTGAAGTATTTAGTGTGTAGTAGGTGCTCACTTAATGCTGGGAAATTGAATGAAATGTTTGCCTTATTAACTTCAAATGGCTTTTACTGTTGCGCCACAATTCTTATACTTATCTCTTGTTGATTCTCTAGTGACATCCCACTGTGGCTATACCCAGTCATTTCTCCTTCCTAACAATAACAGTCCCCTGTGGGAGGTCTGGTTGGTGTGTGCTGGGCATGACCTTCGAGAAAGCAGGATGCCTCAGGAAGGATGCTGCCAGGCTAAAGGGACAATGCTTTTTGTCCCTGACATTTTTCCTCCAGTGATAAGGCTGTCTTGATCTCCACTCAATTTTCCTGCAGCCCTGGACAGACCTGATTAGCATCTGGCTGAGCTGAATGACCCCTCAGAAAGTCAGAGACACACAGAGGGAAGGAGGTGTGGCTTCCCAATATCACTAGAAATTGTGTGGATGGACCACTGGGAGACTAGTCTGCACTCTTACCTATATATACTCTACCCTCTGGGAATTGTGGTTGGCCCGCCTCAGAATTGGGGCTATGTGGCACAGTGGATAGAGTTCTGGACCTGGAATCAGGAAGACTCATCTTCCCACGTTCAAATCTGACCTCTGACATTTACTGTCTCTATGACCCTGGGTAAGTCACTTAACTCTTTGTCTCAGTTTCCTCATCTATAAAAAGAACTGGAGGGGGCAGCTGGGTAGCTTACTGGATTGAGAGCCCGGTCTAGAGACGGGAGATCTTGGGTTCAAATATGACTTCAGACACTTCCCGGCTGTGTGACCCTGGACAAGTCACTTAACCCCCATTGCCTATCCCTTACTACTCTTCTGTCTTTGAACCAATACAAAACATTGATTCCAAGATGAAAGGTAAGGGCTTAAAACAAACAAACAAACAAACAAACAAATAAATAAACAGATGAATGGTTGGATAAATAAATAAAAATAAAAAGAGCTGGAAAAGAAAATGATGAACTATTCAGGTATCTTTGCCAAAATATCCTCAAATGGGGTCAGGAAGAATTGAACACAACTGAAAAAAAACAACTGAACAACATCTCAGAATCACCAGCAGCTCTTGGTGTTTTATACTTTGGGTATAACTGCCCCTCTCTCCCAAGGCAGACTCTCCACTGGTGCCATTTGTCAATTTTTCTTGGATTCAAGCACTACTCCTTTCATTTCTTGGGTATGATTTCCCCACATCCTTGCATATTTTCATCCACACAGTGCCCACCCCCTACAACCTCTCCTAATGGTGCCCTTGGGGACCTGAGCTTTCATCTTTGTGCCATCACTGGTACCATAAAACCAAGGCTTGCAAGTCTGGTTGTTTTCTCAGTAAATGATCAGTCTTTCCATGGGTGTTTGCTTACGAATAAAAGTTGTTAGGGATAGGATGAAGGGGGCAGGAAGGACATTTCTTACATTTTAGGAGCAGATATTTTTTCGTCTTCTTTCAACATTATTTCTGGATCTTGCTTTCTTCCTCATCAGTGAACCATGTACCAGTTTCCAGAGTACAGTTTATGGGGAGTAAGCTGTCTGCGGAGGGGGGAAATGTGCTCGTGATGAGAGCAAACACATCTAGCTATGCGGGAGAATGTCACACTTCAGGCTAGGCTGGTGCTCAGATGACACACACAGCCCACTGCCAGCCATGCAAGTTGGAAATGAAAAATGGAATTTGGGATATCTGCAAAGTGGGAAGAATGGCTATTTAGCCTTGGTCCTGCACTGGCACGGTAAGCTTCTGCCATTCTAAGGGTCCATGTTGATGTGTGTGGATTTCAAAGTGACTGTTAAAACCTAAGAGCTCTGTTAAATAAAATATCACTGCCCCCTGCTTGGTGAGCATAAGGGATTTGGTCGCTATGGAGTTTAATCCTGATTCATGGGCCAAAGGCTCTCTTTTGCAAGCTGCAGAGCTCAGATTCCATAATTGCTTACACCATACAGGTGTTGCATTTATGTGTATGTACAAGTTCTGCATGGTGGCTGCACCTTACAGGCGACATCATTTGTGTGTGTGCGTGTGTGTGCACCTATGTGTGTATGCATGTGTATGTGCTACATACAAACAACACAGCCATCTATTATAGGTCACATCCTCTTTGCTGAATGCCTATATTTCAAGCATAGTGAGTTATACATTTTCTTTGTGTTGCAAGTTACAACCTGTGTGTGAATGCATGCATGTACAAAGTACCTGCACATTTTGTTTTATATAAGTCCTTCCTTCCTTCCTTCCTTCCTTCCTTCCTTCCTTCCTTCCTTCCTTCCTTCCTTCCTT
>NW_025379307.1:0-1691 GCF_016433145.1 Gracilinanus agilis
ATTTTAAAACTAGAAATACAGTTTTGAAATAAAATAGAGAACCGAGCTAAAGCCTATTTGTAGCCTAAAAAATTACTCTCCCTAAAAAATCTACTAATATGCTTAAGTCTAGTGCCTCCTGCTTCTATTAGGCTGCTTTTAAACCTTATTCAGGTGTGCTCCTGGCCTGGCTAGGAGAACCAAGCAGTCCTTCCCAGGTGTGGCCAAGGCCAGCTAATAGGGTTATTTCGTTCCCTAAGGCAAGGGAACAGCCTCCTAGCTGAATTTTCAGGGTCCCCGTTTGATCTCACCAGTCTGGCAGCTTTATATCGATCGCAGTTCCAAAGTGTGCTGTGAGAAGTCTGACTTAAGGGATAGTTTTAAAGTAAAAGAAGAATTCAAGAAAATCTAGGAAGATTGAGGAAGTTCGAGACCGAAACGTGGTCAGCCAAAAACGTAAGAGGGAAATTTAGGTATTTTATAGATATGTATTTAAAGTGTGGCCGCCAGGAATCAACAATTCAGGTTGAGTAGGGTTTTGACTATGAATTGAATCGGCAGATATTAATTCCATTTACACAAGCTGAGAGGGTTTAAATGACTTGTCCAGGATCTCATGGTCCCTCACTTATCTATAGCAACATCTCTTGCATTGGAAATGTCAAACACAATACTACCAGGTGTGGCAAGAACCAGATTCAAGTTCAAATTTGTAGTTCCTATGTAGTTCCTTTCTGATTTTAATATGTTGTGTTAACAGGGCTATCAATATATGGTTCAATGGCTTCTTTCTGTTTTGAGTTTGACACCACTGCCTTACATTAAAGTTGCAAATCAAGAATGGTATTTACATAACAAAATTAGTCAAATATAATAATAGATAATACTGATCTAGAAGTTTATTATATGCCAGACACAGTGCTAAACCCTTCACAATTATTTCACTGAAAACTCACAACCTAGGAGGTAGGTACTCTTTATTTTTCCTATTTCACAATTGAGGCAGGCAGAGATTAGATGATTTGCCCAGGATCACACAGCTAGTAAGTATCTGGGGCCAGATCTGTACTGAGGGTATCCTGAGCTCAGGCCTGAAGCTTTAACTACCGAGCCACATAGATTCATTTATGGTTTTAAATCATGACAAATCAGTAACATATGCTCTTTCTAACTTCAGGGTCATATAAAGGTGATGCAATTTGCAAAATTGTCAGAACTAAATGATTTGAACCTGATGTTATCAGCCTATTGCCTGGTACAAAGTAGATATTTAATAAGTATTGAACTGAACATCATCCTAGTCAGTTGGCACATAGGGGATTAATCATGTGATCCACAGACCACATTAATGGCCCTAGGTATAGTGGAAAAGAGGAATAGATTTGCAATCACAGGACATGGGTTCATTTCCTAGCTCTGCCTCTTATTTTTTTTTTTTAACATTTATTAATATTCATTTTTAACATGGTTACATGATTCATGCTCCACCTTTCCCCTTCAACCCCCCCTCCTGAACCCCCCCCCCCCCCATGGCCGATGCGCATTTCCACTAGTTTTGTCATGTGTCCTTGATCAAGACCAATTTCCAAAGTGTTGGTAGTTGCATTGGTGTGGTAGTTTCGAGTCCACACCCTCAATCATGTCCACCTCAGCCCATGCATTCAAGCAGTTGTTTTTCTTATATGTTTCCTCTCCTGCAGTCCTTCCTCTGA
>NW_025379308.1:0-6475 GCF_016433145.1 Gracilinanus agilis
ACTGTATACATGGACCCCTTTGGAGTATGTGAATCCCAGCTGAAGAACCCCTGGTATATAGAAAAATCTACTATAAGAAACAATCCAATGCTCAGGGTAACATTTAGGCAAGTGATAAAGCCCCCTGAAATCTGTAAGAATTGAGTACCAGTTCCAGGGGAGGTTTTGGGGTGCTGAATATGGTCTTGGAGAAGGGAAAGGGAGGCTGTATAATCTGAAAGGATGCTGGTGGAATCCTCTCATGATCTGACACTATTTTATGCCCACTACAGAAGGGTTGTACTGTATTAAGGCCAGTAGACCTGACCACAAGGAAAGGGTAAGACCATAATAATAAGCTTCCCTCACTCTTGAGTGATGTCGCAACTGAACAGGCTGCTACTCCTCATCACCCTCGAGGTGATTCCTGAGAAACCAAAGAAACAAGTCCACCTCCCCGATCCCCCAGCACCCCCCTCCCCTGGGCTGTTTGCCATAGGGCTGCTGCCCTGTGATGACAGAATACCCTCTGCTAAAAACAGTTAGGGAGTCTCCCAGGGTCACACACCTGTTGGCTTTCCCCATCTATTCCTCCCCCAGTTTTTTCTTCCTGCCTCCATTTCCCTACTCTCAGCACTCAATTATTATTAGATAGGAGTAGGGACTATATCTGTGAAGTCACTGCTATGGGGAACCCTCTGTTGAGGAAACTGTCTCTACCAAGGCAGGTCGGCACCTTCTTTGCAATTTATAGTCAATTTATAGAGTTGCTTAGAACAGAGGTGGGGCAGCTAGGTGGTACACATTGGATCAGGGTCTAGAGACAAGAAAACCTGAGTTCAAATGTGACCTCAGACACTGACTAGCTGTGTGACCTTGGTTAAGTCACTCAACCCTGTTTGCCTCAGTTTCCTCATCTGTAAAATGAACTGGAGAAGGAAATGGCAGACCACTTCAGTATCTTTGCCAAAAAAAAACAAACCCAAATGGGGTCACAAAGAGTCAGACATGACTGAAAATGACCCAGAAACAACAACAAAAAGGCAGAGATGTCAAATATCAATCCCCACACCCCTCTGTGTCACACAACACTCCTGAGTACAGCCCAAACAAAATTAAAATTTAGTTTCTCTCCTTTTTTAATGTGTTGATGTATTGATAAAAGAAGAAATATAGAAACGTGTGTGGTTTTCTCTATCACTACTCAGCTTGTAGGGATCCTTATGTACTGGTTGTTGGCTTCCTGCTTCTGCTTGAGTTGAACACCATGGGCCTAGAGAACCCAAATTAAGTGGCTTATCCAGAGTCACAGGTTGGTATGTGTCAGAGGTGGTGTTGGGCTTAGATCAGTGATTCCCAAAGTGGGTGCTACCACCCCCTGGTGGGTGCTGCAGTGATCCAGGGAGGTGGCAATGGCCACAAGTGTATTTATCTTTCCTATTAATTGCTATTAAAATTTAAAAAAAAATTAATTTCCAGGGGGCTAAGTAATATTTTTTCTGGAAAGGGGGTGGTAGGCCAAAAAAGTTTGGGAACCACTGACTTAGATCTTATTGGCTCCCAGGACAGCTCTCTGTCCCTTACAGACAGAGGAACTAAAGCTTCTCTAGGATAAATATGGGTATTGTTCTTAAACAAATATCCAAACAAAAGCCGATTGTCCTGATCTTTGCCCTCCAAACCCAAAGGTTTGTTTTGGGCCTCAGAAAGTATGGATTAAAATGGTAAACTATTAATCTGATCACCCATCTTCTTCAGGATCATCATCAGAGGTTCAGTCAGGCTGGGTGCTGGACACTGAGGGGACAGAGATGGAAAATATAAAAAAAATACAGCCTCTGCCCTCTCCAGGGGGCTGAGTCAAGGAAGGAGATCAGAGTCACCTGTTCCAGGCTCAGGTCACTGTCCCCAGCTTGAAACTCCCGGGGCAGTCAGGAACTGCTTTAATTAGGCCCTTTTGGACCCTGACCTGCAGGGATGCATGGGGAAAACCCTAAAAGGAAAGGTGGGTGTCTTTTCCAGATGGGGAAACAATAGGAGCCACTTCAGGAGAAGGAAATGTCTGAGCAAGAAAGAAGAATTTCAGTAGAGAATGTAGAGGAAGCAAGTGCTACAAGCACACATGCTCTTTGAGTTGTAGCTAGCAGTTATTATTTGTTCTTACAGTTTGACAGTGAGGTGGCACAGTGGATAGCATGCTGGGTTTGGAGTCAAGAATGTTCCTCTTCCAGGGTAAAAATCTGGACTCGGACACTTAGTACGTGACCTTGGGAAAGTCACTTAACCCTGTTTGCCTCAGTCTCCTCATCTTTAAAATGAGATAGAGAAGAAGGAAATGGCAAATCACTCCAGTGTCTTTGCCAAGAAAATTCCAAATAGGGTCATGAAGAGCCAGGCATGACTAAACAGCAACAATAATAACATTATTATGGTTTACACAGGGAAGTGCCTAGAGATGGGAAAAAACAGAAATAGGAGAGAGTGTAAGGCAATCAGGGTTCAGTGGAAGAGCCCCCTCGCTCCATCTTGCTGCTGGTTCTTGATTCTTGCCATTTTGAGGCACTTTTTAAAGATTAGTTTGGAAGGATAGTCAGAGAGGTTTGAGTTTTCACTGCTACTAAGCCACCATCTTGGTTCCACCGCAAAAGACAATCAGGGAATTGAGGAATAAACCAGTTAGGAGGGCTATAGAATGAATGAAAGGAAATACTGTGAAGCTAAGGCCAAGAAGCTGGGCTAGAGTGAGATTGTAAAGGACCTAGAATGTCAGGCCAAGGAAATTTTTTTTAAAAATGTCAACCCTCATCTTCCATCTTGGAATCAATACTGTGTTTTGGTTCCAAGGCAGAAAAGCAGTAAGACCTAGGTAATGAGGGTTAAGTGACTTGTCCAAGATCACACAACTGAGAAGTGTCTCATGTCATATTTGAACCCAGTACATCCCATCTCCAGGCCTAATGCACTATCCACTAAGCCACCCAGCTGCCCCCAGGATTTAGTTTTAATTCATTAATCAGTGGGAAGATATTAGATGCTTCTGAGTAGGGAATGATGTGATCAGACTGACACAGAAAAAAGATGCTTTTGTTAGTGGTGGGAAGCCTTGGCATCATCTCTGAGTGACCTCTAAAATCCCTTCCAGCTCCAATTCTAGGGTCCTAAGATTTAAGATCAGTTGCTGAGACCTGTTGGTTTCACCTCAACAATATCTCTTGCAGCCACTTCCATCACTACCATTCTAGTCCAGGTTCTCATTGTCCCCTAACTGTTGTAATATATTGGTAACTGGTCTCCCTCCTGCCAAGCTCTCCCTCTCTCCTTCACATTTATATCAAAGCAATCTTCCTTGTGCATAATAGGATCCAACTTTTAGAAACTGTAGACATGGAAACAATTTAGGTGACTGCTAAAGCAAAAATTTTCATTCCCATAGAGGCTTAGGATTTTAAGAGGCAATGGATTCTTGGCAAGTTAAAGGAACCAGCAATTGTTAAATGCTTCCAACATGGTTTTCCTTTTATCTAACAGGGAAAGACAGAAAATATAAAGGCTTTATTTAAACATCCCACAGTGTAAACCCACATGTGTCTACTGCCTGGGGAAACCAGAGAATGCATCATTCTCTCTCTCTCTCTCTCTCTCTCTCTCTCTCTCTCTCTCTCTCTCTCTCTGTCTGTCTCTCTGTCTCTCTCTGTCTCTCTCTATCTCTATCTATCTATCTATCTTTCCTTCTCTCTCTCTGTCTCTTTCTGTCTCTGTCTGTCTTTGTCTCTGTCTCTGTCTTTTTCTCTGTCTGTCTCTCCTTCTCTCTCTGTCTCTGTCTCTTTCTTTCTCCCTGTCTCTCTCCCTGTCTCTGTCTGTCTGTCTGTCTCCCTGTGTCCATCTCTCTTTCTTTCTCAGTCTCTATGTATCTTTGTCTCTCTTTTAAAACATTCATTAGAGAAAAACTTTAGGAATGGATACAGAGGTCCTGAAGAACTGTTTTGCTAGCACTGAAGTTTGTGATTGACTTAAGAGTAATCTTCAGGAAAAATGACTGAAGCTAAAGAAACAATCTATCCTATTTCCTTTAGTTGCTAGAACTCTCCATCTGGAAATTTCCTTGTATGATTTTTGTCCTTATTATTCTATGCAAGTGCTTTCAACAGCAGAATGTATTTCTCCTTGAAGGCAGGAACTATTTCCTTTTTTTTGTTTTTAAATCTCTAGAGCCTACCACTTAATTGTTGTTGCTTTTGCTCAGTGTATCCAACTCTTTGTGACTCCATTTGGAGTTTGTTTAGTCATTTTTTCAGCCATGTCCCATTCTTCCTGATCTCATTTGGAGTTTTCTTGGCAAAGATACTGGAGTAGTTTGCCATTTCCTTCTTCAGCTCATTTTACTGATGAGAAAATTGAGGCAAACAAAGTGAAATGACTTGCCCAGGGTCACATATATAGGAAGTGTCTGAGATGAAGATGCATCTTCCTGACTGCAGGCCCTGTGCTTTAACCACTGTGCAACCTAGCTATAGAGTAGATACTGAAAGGAAAAGAATTTAACTAGAAGGCATAAAAGGCTTCTCCTGGTTCTCTTTTTGCCTATATGAGTGCTTCTTCTCAGTCTCCTATGTAGGACCTTCATGACTCTGCCCACTGATCATGGGTGTCTCCCAAAGTTCCATCCTGGACTCTCTTTTCTTCTCTCTCTGCAGTTTTATTTTTTAATTTATTTTTTAAAAAACCCTTACCTTCCATCTTAGAATCAATACAGTGCTGATAATTTGGTCCAAGGCAGAAAAGTGTAAGGGCTAAGCAATGGGGGTCAAGTGACTTGTCCAGCATTACACAGCTAGGAAGTGTATGAGGCTGGATTTGAACCCAGGACCTCCCCTCTCTAGATCTGGCTCTCAATCCATTGAGTCACCCAACTGCTCCCAACACAGCAAGTTTTTATATCTAGAGAAAAAAGTGGAGGAGCCAACAAAATCTCTTGGAGAGACAGCTTTAGCTTCAGTCCTAAAATCATACTGTTTGATCTTAAAATTAAAAGGCTTAGTTTGAACATCCTTGCTACTTTGAACTGGTCTGCCTATGAGCAACATTTGAGTCTCTGTATCATCCATCTTTGAATAGTCCTATTTAAAGTGTGTTTTCTCCACTTGGGGTGTCAGATCCTTGAGATGTGGGACTAATTTCTTTTTCTGTTTTTATGCCCAGAACCTAGTCTAGCACTTGTTATATATTAAATATTTAATAAAAGCAAAAACATTAATAAAATAAAATTTAAAAATCAAAAGGCTTTTTGGGGAACAAAAAAGGGGCACAAATTAATATGAACTTTCCACGCTTCATAACATCTCTCATGTGAAGGCTTCCCTCATTGGAATGGGTGGATGAGAATAATTTGTTCCAAAGACTTTAAAGGTGGTTGAAGCAGGTGCTATGGAGCCCTTAGAGCTTGGTCAGACATGGAAGATGCCAAGATCATCCAGTGCATCCTGGGGCCATCATGAGTCATCTTGACTCTCCACTGGACTTTGAAGACTCTGAAAAGGAGAATGAGGCTGAGCATTTCGTGCAATGGCTACTCACTTAAATACACGTCACTCAGAATCAAGACATCACTTTGTCCTCTTCCAAAGTGAAGGACAAACAACCACATCATTCCAGGCTTCTTACACCTTGCTCCCTTCCACTCTGAGATCCAGTGAGGCTGGCTCCCTTGTTCCCTGAACAAGCTCTACTCCATCTTCTGAGTCAGCATTTTCACTGGCTGTCCCCTAGGGCTGGCATCCCCTTCCTCTTCACCCCTGCTTCCTGGCTTCCCTTATTCCCTAAGAGACTTAGCTAAAGTCCCATTTTCTTCAAGAAGTCCTTTCCAATCCTCCCTAATCTTAGTGCCTTCCTTCCGTGATAAACGATCTTCAATTTATTCTGTATATGTCTTATTGGTACAGTTCTTTACATATTGTTTCTCCCATTAAGATTGTGAACTCAGCCTTTGTTTGCATTTCTAGTGCTTTGGCACAATGCCTGGCACATAATAGATACTTAATAAATACTTGCTGACTGACTAAAAGAGAGTTACCCAATTTCTCTTTTTCTTTTCTCCTTAAAATCTTTAATTAATCTTGATAATTCTATTTTTAATTATTTTTGTTATTTTGATATTTTAAATTTTATTTTAGTTATTTGATAATTAACTATAGTATATATTCTTTTCCCTCCTTTGGTCTTTTAGTAGGTGGCAGCCAGGTGGCTCAGTGGATAGAATGTTTGGAGTTAGGAGTGATTTCTGCTTCAGATTCTGCCTCAGATATTTGCCAGCTGTGTAACCTTGGACATGTTACTTAACTCAGTGTTTTGGCAATGTTGGGTATAGAGTAAGCTCTTAAAAAATGTTTATTGACTGATCAACTTCTCTCAATTGCAACCTCTTTATCTGTAAAATGGGGATAATAATAACACTTACTTCACAGACTTGCTTTGAACATCAAATAAGATGACATATGTA
>NW_025379309.1:0-4377 GCF_016433145.1 Gracilinanus agilis
AAGGAAGGAAGGAAGGAAGGAAGGAAGGAAGAATCATGGGTGAGATCCAATAAGGCAAAATATGAGAGAGAGAGAAAAGCAAAGCCTTACATTGTAATTCCAAGCACATCAAAATAGGATGGATGAGTTTCGGGGGGACAATACATGTCACCTTGCTATTCTTGGGGAATACAGACTTCAGATGAGTCAATACAGTGATATGTCAGCTAAAAGGCTAATGTTATCTTAGGCTGCATTAATAGAAGCAAACTATTCAGAATGAGAGATTTTATAGTCCCACAGCAATCTTTAAAATTCTATTATCTTTATAATCATTATAACTCTTCTGTATTCTGCCTCCATCAGACTTTGCACACATGTTCAATTTGGGGGACCAGAATTTAAGGAGGGTATCGACAAGATAGAGTAGTCCCAGAGAAGGCTGACCAGAAGAGGAGTAAGGGGGCTGAAAGATCCTGCTGGATTTGAAATTGGTGCTTTTTAACTTGGAGGTAAAATGGCTGCCTTTGACTGTCTGGGAGGATTATCCCATATGGAAGAAGGGTAGGACTTGTTTTATGTGGTTCAAGAGCAGAAGCAAGAACAAAGGGCAGAAGCCAAGATTTAGATCACAGCTTGACCTAAGAAAAGACTTTCTTGCTTCCTTTAAAAAAAACAAAAAACTCAAATCCTTTACCTTCCATCTTAGAATTGATAGTGTGGATTGGTTCTAAGACAGAAGAGCAATAAGGGCTAGGCAATGAGGGTTTAAAATGACTGTATTTGAACCCAGGATCTCCCATCTCTAGGCTTGGCTCTCCAATATACTGAGCTGCCCCCAAGAAAAGACTTTCTAAAAACTAAAGCAGGCTATAAGCACAATATGGGTTGCCTTGGGAGGTTGTGGGTTCCCTATAACTGGAGGTCTGCAAGAAGAAACTGGATTAAAATATCTGTTAAACATTACAGAACCGATTAATATTAAGATCAGGTTTGTCCCAAGGGACCTTTGAGGCCCCCTTTGTCTATCTATGCTTTACTGGCATTAATTTTATGCACCAATGGCATTCATTAGGAAGGGACATAGCAAGATGCAGCGGTTATTCCATCGTGGGAACCCAAGAATGGCAAACAAGACAGAGCTTTGGGGAGACAGGTTGGGGCTGCTGAACCATTTACACTCTGGGTATTTTGATTCCTTGTCTAATACTTATTTCCCAGCCTAAACTCTAAGCAATTTCCTTATTGTTTCATATACTTAATTGAAAAAAATTTTTTCAACTATTAAACATTTGTTTTCTTTTCCTTCTATCCTTCCCTTTCTCCTCACCCCCCAATTGTATAAAAAATAAAAATATGTAAACCAAATTCTTACCCTGGTCAAATAACTAGTTTTCATTCTTCATCTGGAGTCTATCACTTCTGTTGGGAAGTAGGTAACATGCTACACCAGGGCAGCGAGGTGGCACAGTGGATAGAGATTCCCACCCTGGAGTCAGGAAGATTCATGTTCCTGAGTTCAAATCTGGTCTCAGACACTAGCTATGTGATCCTGGGCAAGTCATTTAACTCTGTTTGCCTCAGTTTCCTCATCTGTAAAATGGGCTTGAGGAGGAAATGGCAAACCATTCTTATAGCTTTGCCAAGAAAACCCCAAATGGGGTCATAAAGAGTCAGACACAACTGAAACAATTGAGCAACAACATCTTTTATCAGACATTTATCCTTTAACTCTCTAAAGAAACTCTGGTCTTGACCAGGTTTAGGGCTTTTGGGTTTATTCTTGGTTGTTTGCCTCACAACTTGCTTCCCCAGGAGAGGGCTGCCCCTCACTACTGCATTGACTGTCTAATCCCAGCCATCGCTAGCTCTGGACAGAACCATCTGACTCATTAATTGCTGAGGAGAAACTCGGCTCCATGTGAGGTGTATTACTTCTTTGAGAGAAACAGAGTTCTGACTTAGGCAGAAGTTGCAATCTGTGTCCCTGTTTATCCAGAAAACACCTGGACTTCTCAATGCTCTTTGTCTGGGTCAGCAGGGGAAACCCACTAAAGAGAGGCGAAGGGGGCAGCTAAGTGGCTCTGTGGACTGAAAGCCAGGCCTGGACATGGGAGATTTTGGGTTCGAATTTGACCTAAGACATTTCCTAGCTGTGTGACTCTGGCAAGTCACTTAACCTCCATTGCCTTGCCCTTCCTACTCTTCTGCCTTGGGTCCAATCCACAGTATTGATTCTAAGACAGAATGTAAAGGTTTAAAAAAAAGAGAGAGAGGGAGAAAGCCAGGAGGATGTTCATGTACCTCTGGGAATTCTCAGGCTAGAACAAAAGGACCTTTAGCGTGTCCTACCTAGCAGGGTACATTGACCTGTCCTCCCTCTTTCCCTCTCCACCACAAGTTATTGAAATTAGCTCTTTATGGGACAGTTTGGGAAGGTCCCTTCAGAATCTCCAGAATAGCTTTAAATACTCTGCAACTGCAAACCCAAACAAAAATCATCTTTAGTAGGGACAAGAAGTTGGGACAGACAGCCTAAATTGCATTAATTTTATTTCTTTTTCTCCTTCTTCTTTTTTTTTTTTTTGGTCTACTACATAACATTGGACTCAACATGAGCTTATAGACTAATGTAGGCTGGCAGTGGACAGTAAGGGGTCAAAATAGGAAAGGGACCCTCATATGCTGAAACCTTGCATTTCACACTAGTTAAACATCAACTGCAACATCTGTAGTTTAAGCATTAATCAAACATGAATTGTATATTATTCAATTATCCACTCTGTGTACTAGATTGGCAACATTCTAGGTATCAGCTTTGTATCTATTCTGTTTTATCAACTGCTTATATTGTTCCTAGAAATAATGTACCATATTCACTCCCCACATTCCCACTCTGGAAGGGCATCAAGACCTCTTCCTGACAAATGATGACAAGGTGGACAATGGAGGAACGTGGAATCTGTGCACTGAAGCCCCCAATCCTGCACATGCTCCTTATTCCCTTTGGCAACAAACCCCAAAACATGCCTCCACCTGAGTTTGGAAAGGGAGATGCTAAGCTCCAACACCCCAATAATATGCCAACCTTGATCCACACGGTGTGGAAGTTGTTGCTTCATGGTGGAAGCTGTCACTCTACAATGGAAGCTGCCACTCTACAGTGGAATCTCCATTCCTTAAATGAAACAGCTACTTTCAGCTAGAGGAGTGGCTACTATCAGCTCCAAAGAGGTTTCTCTATTAGCCCTTGGGCTTGTCCATCAGCCGTAAGGCTTCCTGATTAGCCTCCAGAATATTCCACCAGTTATTGGGTTATTAAACCACCAAAACCCACCACTACTTCAAATAAAATTCTTTTCTTACTTCCGGGCTGAACGGAGTTTGGGTCTCCTATTCTTGGGGTGAGACCCTGCTTCAAACTTGGGTGTGTTTTTCCCATATCATAGACCATTAACCTCACCCCTTCGAATATTTTCGGAACCAGTGCCTCACATTCCACCTCTATTTCTTACTGACGATGTTTCTTATTTGTACTTGTCATCAAATATTTGAAGAGTTATGCTGAGGAGAAACTTGACTTCCATTTTATGATTCTATATAATTTTATGATACCAACTGTAGTATAAAATTTAGAAGAGTAGAAGAGCGGGTCTGTGTGTATTTACTGGTGGAAGGAAGAAAAATGGGAAAGGGGAGGGATGAAGCTGATGGAGATGGGAATCCAGGACAAGTGCTCCAGGGGATGAGACGAATGGATTATTGGGGCTGAGCATCAACTTCTGATGTAAACCTTAAAGGACTCTCAGATTCTAGAAATTTGTTTCTCAGTCTGAAGGACATTTTGGTTCCCTTGTTGCCCTTTCCATCGCTATCATCCATTTCTTCTGATGAGGGTTCTTTCTCTTTTCTTTCCCTCAATGCAGTAATGGATGCAGCTTTGTGGAAGTTTTCCATCACTTAAAAAATTCTGATAAAGAGGAGGGAAACTGTCAAGGAGTGACAGCACTCCTTCCTTCTTCTCTTCTCTATCCCCCTTGATTGGGTTGTTGGTTAGTCATTCTTTGGTCATGTTGGACTCCTCATGTCCCCATTTGGGATTTCTTGGCAAAGAGACTGGAATAGGTTGCTATTTCCTTCTCCAGCTTATTTTACACATTAGGGAACTGAGTCAAACAGTAAAGGTACTTTCCCAGGGTCACACAGCTGGTAAGTGTCTGAGGCCAGATATGAACTCAGGAAGATGAGTCTTTCTGACTTCAGGTTCAGTACTCTATCTACTGTGCTATCCACTGCCCTTTATTGGGTCAGAAAAGTCAAGATTTAAACATTTGTTTAACAATTGGGTCTCTATAATAATTAATAAATAAAATGTACAATAGATAATATATCTTATAT
>NW_025379310.1:0-1526 GCF_016433145.1 Gracilinanus agilis
CACTACACCAGTGGTTCCCAAACTTTTTTGGCCTATTGTCCCCTTTCTAGAAAAAAATATTACTTAGCGGCATCTGGAAATTATGAAACTATTTATTGAACTCAGAATAGAATGTAATACAAAAAAAAAGTGTGGCCATCACTGCTCCCCTGGATCGCTGCAGCTCCCACCAGGGGGTGGTAGCGCCCACTTTGGGAATCACTGCACTACACCATGGTGTCTCTCATGTTGGAAACCATAGGAAAAAAGACAAAAAATCATTATAAAAATATCACCCTTCTTGTTAGAGCCTTGATCCATTCTTTAATAACATCATGCTGTTGAGAATTTAAAAATAAAAAAAAAATTGATATTTATAGATAGCCTAAAAATGTGATTCTTAGCTCCCTCTGCCATTATAATTGAGGATGGAGAAAGAGGCTACCTGGGGCTGAGGGTTATTTCATATTTTCCCTTTGTTTCAGAGGTGGCTGTGGACAAAAAAAAAAAAAAAATGAGGCCATAGCACTAGTGACAGGCTTCTCTACAGCTAGAGGATCTGGTTTTCAGAAAGCAGGAACAATCTGTTGCCAGGAACATACTCAAAGAATTTCTAGTATTGGAGAAGCTGCCAGAGCTTGGAGGTTGCTGGCATAATCTTCAGGAGCCCAGGGTTAACTCATTTCATGATTAGCACTGGGACAGGTGGATTCCTTATAGAAGATTAACAAAGGGAAGGAAGTGGACTCAAATTGCAAAGGAGCTTTACCACCACCCGAATTTGACAGGAGAACTTTTGAGATTACTATGTCTTTTTATAATCTTATATGTACAGTTATTTGTGTGCTGTCCTTCCCAACTTGAGTGTAAGTTCCTTAAGTGCACAGACAGCATTTTTTAAAAACTCTATCTTCTTATTGCATATTGATTCCAAAACAGAAGAGTGTTTAGGGCTGGGCAATGGGGGTTAAATGACTTGCCCAGGGTCACAGAACTAGTAATTGTGAACCCAGGACCTCCCATTCCTAGGTCTGACTCTCAGTCCACTGAGCCACCCAGTTGCCCCTCAGGAACAGCATTTTTTGTGTATGTATGCCAAGAGCTTAATATAGACTCTGGCATATAGTAAGAACTTAAGAAATTTTGATTGATTTATTAATTTATCAAAGAAATCTTTGGATCAGTAGGAAGCACCCATGTCAATGAGATCATAAAGCTACTGAAGCATTGAAATGAAAGGAAAGAAAGAGAAAGAAGCAAAAAGAGAAGGAAGATGTGTAATTAGAATCTGCTACCCAGGACTTCAATTCCCAGAATCCCACTTTCCTTCTCATGTTATGTGCTGACTTAGGGAGGATATAAGTTTTGTGTAGCCCCTCCTCTTGGTCTCTCTTCTTGTAATTGTGGCTTTTTGGAAGAAGCAAGAGAACTTACTCACATGGGTTTACTTTTTGTTAGATAATTAGGTTTGAACTTCTATTTCTTTTAGTTCATTTTCTTTTTACTTCAGGTGATTATTAATAAAATAATATCTTATATTATTACAT
>NW_025379311.1:0-5748 GCF_016433145.1 Gracilinanus agilis
TGTGTGTGTGTGTATATACAGTATTCCTAAATCAGAGCACAATGACCCCTTACCTATCTCAGGAGTTACTTATGGGTACAAGGTGGGAGAGCACAGAGATGGATGCTACTGTCACTGAGCCAGATGGTGCCCATGATACAGGACATGGTGCTGTGGTTGATCATCTTTATTCCATCAGCCAATAGCGTGCTGTGTACAATCTCACATTGGCAAAATTGTGCAGGCGGTAGTAGAGTACTATATTTCCATTGTGTACAGTATAGCATTCATCCACAAAATCCCGTAATATAGGTAAAACTCTGCAGAATTAATTATATGTGTATATATATATATGTATATATATATTTAAAACAACTTGTGATATGGTGAAGCCATGATAAGTGAACTGTGATATAGTGAGGGAAGACTGTAATTTTAAACTATTTACCTTCTAAATCAGGACTATTCAAATTGGAGTTTTTTATTTTGCCTAGTAAAGATCAATGTTTAGTTTGATATTTGTTTCTTCTTCATTTCTTAATTGTCTGCTCTATGTATTTTAACATACCTAAGGAAAGACTACATGCATATGCATATCTACATACGCACATAAATGCACCCACAAAATAGGAAAATTTTTACCAGTGTCAGTGCCATAGTAATGAAGCATCTGAGCTCATCTCAGTATTACTAGGGACCAATTTCCTCCTGACCAGGATTAATTACTTTCAGGCATTGGGCTAATTTGTGTTCCCAACAGCCAGGAAATTAGGCACTGAATCATATTCCAAGACCCCAAAATTAAGCAAGAATGGTTTAATTAAAATCAGGCATTAGGACAAAAATATATCTAATATGTTATTTCTTTTGAATTTATTATACATTTTCATCATTTTCTTTGGAATTTATGGGTGTTTTGGGGGAAGAGATGATGAGCGATATAATTTCACCATTGTGGAGAACTTCTGGTACATTTTCTAGTGCAACAGAGAAATAGGAATTCCATAAAGTACGTTCTTAGATAGCTGCCTAGAGCACTGAGGCATTAAGTGATTTGCCCATTGTCATGCAGTATGTTTCAGAGAAGGAACCTTAATGCAGGGAATCTGTTAGTGAAATTATTCAGATAATAATTAACTTTTATTGAATTTTGTGAGAGTAGCAAGAGGTGTGTAAGAGGGAAAATTATGAGACTGGCTATTAATAATTTTATTAATCAAAAAGTAGTTGGGGGAAAAGATGGAAAAATAAAAGAGAGAATTTCCTGTTTGCTCCATTTAACTTTCTATTCTATGGCCACTATTTGGGCCCCATAGCCATGCTCACAGGGAAGTCCAACCTGCAACAAACAAGGATGAAGAAGGGAGAGAAATCACTCTTGCCTCATTTTATCAAACCTTTTCTCTGCCCACTAACTCTCACATATCATGTCTTTGGAGCCAATCGTGACTTTCTATTTTGCCTGGGTCACCCAGGGGGGCAGTCTAGGGGTAGTGCAGGGGACAACAGCCCTGCCCCCAGTCCGGTGTTCTTTTGATTCTATTGCTGCCTTTTTCTTCCTATCATTCTATCCTAGTGACCCAATTCATTCAATGATGTCCTTTAGCACAATTCTTGCTTCTGAGTCAAGTAGTCAACAGGAGATGAGGTCACCTGAGCATCTCCAGAAAAAGGAGGGGAGGTTAAATTTCCTTCACACAGGTGAACATCTTAGTAATGAAGAATGAAACACCAGGTAAGAAAAACGGAAGTCAAAATAACTTGCTCATACCTAATAGAATTCTGTAGCTCTACTTAGTTATAAAAACCAAACCAAATATTTTAAGCATGCTATTATAGCTACACATATATTATACTCATTATGGAGAGGTCAGTTACCTCATGTCCCAAGCTTTCTTTTATGTTACTTTATTTTATTGCATTTTTTTCCAGACCACATGTTGATACATTTTAAATTATCATTTTCTGACATATTGTCATCACTCTCTCGATCCCTTCTCTTCTTCTTCCCTGAGATGACAAATAATGTAATATAGATTGTATATGTATAATCACATAATAAATAATTTCGTATTCATCATGTTGTGAAAGAAGACACATTATGATTAAATTAGAGGAAAAACTTGAAGGAGATAAAGTGAAGAATCATATGCCTCAATCTGCATTCAGACTCTTGTATAGTTCCTTCTATGGCCATGGATAGCCTTTTTCTTCATGGGTCCATTAGTGTTGTCTTGGATCCTTGTATTGTTGATGAACTGTGCTTTGAATAGCACACCTAAAAATCCAGAGGCAAAAACAAACAAAAAATACGGGTGTTCTCTTCAACCAAAATAAATATAACAAAGGCCACAAAAGAAAACTAATGTGGGATGCTTGTTGAATCATATAAATCTCTAACTAGAAATCATGTGACATTATTCCTGCTTTTAAGATGAACAAACTAAGGAAATAAAAGTGATACCTAACCCTATATTTTGTTGCCATTCTATTACTGGAACATTGAATCTCTCATATCCTGGTATTACTCACTAATCTTATTTCTGTAGAGACCACTTTTGTTTTTTTCTATTATTCTTAAGAAATAGGTATTAATATGGGCAATTCCTAAATTTGAGGATTTGAATGAATAATAGTAAAAAGGTTGGTTTTATAGTTAATTCGAGAAAGAAAACGTTATAAGATGGAAACTGCATTTGCCCCATATTAGTAGTTTCCTCATTTCATTCCTCTTCATAGTTCTACTTCTTCCTTAAAAAGAAAAGGAATGGAAAAAAGGAATAAAAAACATAGCTTAGCACTGAGATGCAAAACAGGCAGTTTGCATTAATAAAAACATTCTGTTTCCCCAGATGAAGACCTTATTCCAATTCAAATTCAGCTGGTGATCTTCTTTTGGATCTGTTCACAATCTATGAAAAAATATTTTTCCATTAATTAAACCATTGTCAAATGTTGATGAAGTCTCTATTTGGGGATGCCATAATTCCTTCTTACTCTAGACACATTGTAACAAAGTTCCTTTCATTGTTTAACAATAAGGAAAATATGGCTTGTGTCATGGAGTTATAGGTAATATATATGCCCTTTTTAATTTGGAAGAGATAAATTCAAAAAATATGGCAAAATAATGAAGAACTGGCAAGAAAAAAAATTTTTTGTTTCTGGCATTGCATGGAACCATCAACTAGAAAGAGATTCAAATTATAAACAGGAATATTCTTCATATCAAACTCCAGAAATTCTAGACAATATTGTGAATACTCCTCAGGGTAGTGTTGTTTTTTGTTTGTTTGTTTGTTTGTTTGTTTGCTTGTTTTATGTTTGCCTTTTTCTAAGCATTAACTTCCAATGTCTCTAAAGTCACCCTCACTCACCTCTCTGTCTGTCTCTGTCCTGTGTGTCTCTCTGTGTTTCTTCTCTCTCTGGCTCTCTCTGTTTGTTTCTGTGTCTCTTCACTGCAGGTCTATCTCTGGCTCTGACTCTGGCTCTCTGGCTCTCTTTCTCAGCAAGTTTCCTGTTGTTCTAACTTTACTCTAACTCATTGATTCCTGATTCCCAACTCTGACACATGCTTGTCCCATTGAACATTCTCCTTACAAAAAAACAAATAAACAAAAATTTTCTCCATTTTTTTATGATAATCTTCTCTTTCAGTTCCCTTCCTGTGTGTCTGACAATTTCTTACTCTTCTTTCTTCATGAATCTACTGTATTAGCCTCTACTATGGGCATACCCCAAGTACTCCGTGCTGAGTCTTCCTTATTCTTTGTATTCTTGTTGATTTGGTGATTTCATCAGCTCTAATACATTCAATTCAAAAAGCAAAAGTTAAGCCTGTTCTACCTTTAAGGAAGTGTAATAGACTGACAATCCAGGGACATTAAATTTCTATTATGTGCTTACTCTAGGTCAGGATTTATGATACCATGGTGGGATACAAAGAAAAAAATGAAAGGGGTTTACTTCTATTAGTGGCGAGGAAGGAGGCAAAATATACTCATTTAAATAAATACCAAATATATACAATGTAATTTCAAGAGGAAGAAAGTGCTTATGCCTGGGGAAATGAGGAAAAGGGTAGGTAGAAGTAGAAGCAACCGCCTGAGCTAATTTTTAAAGGAAATGAGTGGTATAATGAGAGGAAAATTGTAGTTTGGTAGAGACATGAGGAATGGAATCTTATGATACACGGAATAACTAACAGATTCATTTTAGAATGGATTATGCTTGAAAGAGAATGAGAAAGGAAGTAAAAGTCAAATTGTATAGTTTTTACAAACTGGGCTGAGGAGTTTGTATTTCGTAATAGATACAAGAGGGAGAAGTTAAAGTTATTTTAGTTGGAGAGTGATATGGTGAGAGGAATATGTTGGGAAATGTTTATGAGTATCAGGTTGAGGAACATGGGTTGGAGATAAGAGACACTAGAAGCTGAGAGTCCAATTTGAAAGCTATTGTAGTGATCCAGGCAAAAAAGTGATGAGTTAGTTTACTGTGGAGGGGAATACTGATGAGGAGCACTTTTCATCCTTAATCCTATTGGGAAAGGGGAATTGAATTCTCCTATCCAAAGCAGGATATTCTCTTGAAGTTTCTTCTCTCTCTTCAGTAAATGGATAAAACTCAAGGGATCTTGGTGTAAAGCAACTAGTCTCTTTTGATAATGAGATTAACTCAAGAGGGTTTTCATTTAAGGTGAAGGTCCCAGTTCCACCAGCTTCCTTGCTTTGCACAACTTTAAAAAAAAATCAAATAAAATTCTCTGAGCCTTAAGGCATTCTTTTGATTGCTAAACTGGAAGTGAAAGTTCTCCTGGTTGAATTTGGAATAATTAATTATCCCCAGATTTCCTTTCTTGTTTTCACACTCCATAAAAAATGCAAATATAGGATGAATTAAAATGTTGTGTTATCTTTTGTTATTAAATCATTGTTAAAATTTATGTAACTAGTAAGAAACTGTAACAAGCCACTTGTTGCATGTGGCAATAAAATAAAAAGGAAAAGCAGAGAATGGAGTAAATTCACTGTTGTTCTAGTAGTTTCATAGAGAAACCAGAATTAATTCATTGGCTGCTGGATTTTGTCAATAAACCAGGTTTGGAGGAGGAATATGAAAATGTTCTAGCCCTTATAAAACTTAAAGTCAATATCCTAGAAAGAATCCTCTATCTGGCATTTTGCATTCTGCCTGTTATTGCTACTCTTCCACTACTACCTTTCTTGAGAGAAATTAAAAAAAAACATGTTGTTACTCTCAGTGTAATCAACCCGGAGAGGGAAGAGTAGCTATACTATCCATTGGGAAATAAAACTCTTATCTAACCCTTCTGAGAAAGTTAGAAGGGATAAACCAAGGGGAGCAGGGGAGTGGGGAGGACAAAAAAAGGGAGGGGAGAAGGGGGAGGGAATTCATAAGGCCTTTAAAAACAAAAAGAGGGGGGGGGAAATAAAGGACGGGGTAGAAAGGGAAGTAAATCAAGGGAGGGGATAAGGGATAGGGTCTTAATAGCAAACCACTGGTTTTAAAGGAAATAGCTTAAGGAGAAGGGGTAGGAATGGGGGAGGATTTGAAAATGTCAACAAATGCACAACTGATGATTATAACTCTGAATGTGAATGGGATGAACTCGCTCATAAAACGGAAGCAAATAGCAGAGTAGATTAGAAACCAAAATCCCACCATATGTTGTCTACAAGAAACACATATGAGGCGGGTAGACATACACAAGTTTAAGGTTCAGGGTTTGAGCAAAATCTTTTGGGC
>NW_025379312.1:0-3796 GCF_016433145.1 Gracilinanus agilis
AGAAAGAGAAAGAGAAAGAGAAAGAGAAAGAGAAAGAGAAAGAGAAAGAGAAAGAGAAAGAGAAAGAGAAAGAGAAAGAGAAAGAGAAAGAGAAAGAGAAAGAGAAAGAGAAAGGAAGAGCCAAATATTGAGGTGGAACAGAGTAGATGGATATACATTGTTAGTAAATATGATTGAATGTAATAGGATTAATTGACACATGAGAAGAAAAGAGAGAGTAGATAGGACCTGACAATGTGTTGTTTACAGGAAACATACTGAAAATTAGAGACAAACATTGAGTGAAGATGAGGGGCTAAGCAAAATGTATGACAACTCGACTGATCCAGAGAAGACAGGTAGTTGTCATGATCTCTAACAGATGCGGAGCTAAAATGGATACAATTGGAGGGGATAAGAAGTGTAATTATATAATATTGGGGTGTAGGGGTTACCATAATAAAGCATCATGAATGTTGGATTTGTATGTACCAAGTACTATACCATTCAAATTTCTAAATAAAAAACTAAATGAGATATAGATGGATAGAGATAACAAAATAATAATAGCAGCAGCCTTTAATTTTCCCCTCTCAGAACTAGAATAATCTAACCAAAAAATAAGTAAGAAAGAAGTTAAGGAGAAGAATAGAACCTTAGATAAGTTAAATAATATAGATATCTGGAGAGCCCCCTCACATTTCCATGAATTTAGTAGTATATCTAAGTCTGAGTGTATTCATAATCCAAACAGTTTTTGGTTGAAAAAAATGGCTTAGAGAGCATAAATATTAAAAAAAATTATTTTGTCACTTATCATACTATGGAGGTAATCCTGCATCTCTAAGGGATTATTGGCATTGGAACAACAACTTCACTGGGTATTACCTAGCTGAAAAGATTTGCTTTGGAAAGAATATAGTCCTGGCAACAGATGTTATCTGCTGCCTAAAGACCAATCTTGCAAAATATGGATTTGGTAATATATGTTAACTGAGAACAAGATACTCTAAAGTGATCAAATTAAATGCTGATAGGAACATGGAAAAACAGTCCTAATATTAAAGTGCAAGAGTAGTGGTGATTTCTTTTTAGAGAACATGGTGGAAATGTACATTAAAATATTAGATTATTCACAATTATTGACCTAGAGATCTCATTTCTAGGTTCAAGTTGTAAGGGCATTATTAAGAGGGTAAAAAGCTGAGGATGTATAAAAATATTCATGAAATCTTTGTTATGAAAAAAAACTAGGAATAAGACAAATGCAATCAATGGGAGAAGTGGCATAATAGACTGTAATATTTTAGAGCAATGGGTTGCATTATGTCATTAGTGATGAAAAATATTGGAAATATAAAGAAAATAAGGGAAATATCTGGAGATTAAAAGAGAATAAGAATAATACATACATAACATTACATTAATCATTAATAAATTTTATTGACTAATTATTAATATAGTTAATAATTACATTAAAAAACAGCCACAAAACCAAGAGAAAAAAGTATCTAAGTAAAACAAATCAAAGGGAATTATATTAGCATATAAATATAATTTACATATTTTTAAACAAATATTTCAATGATGAGAAAAGATAAAGGGAAGGAAAAGGGAATAACTTTTTATTAAGAACCTATTATATGCTAGACATTATGCTCATTTATCTCATTTGATCCTCACAACAACCTCATGAGAAGCTGTTATTATTATGATCCCTACTTCACACCTGAGGAAACTGAGGTAGACAAAGGTTAAGTGACTTGTCCAGATTTAAAGAGGCCAAATTTTAATTTAAGTCTTTTTTACTTCAGGTCCAGTTCTCTGTTCACAGAACCAATTAGCTGCAATGGTAGCCTTAAATAAGATACATCAAAAACCTTACCTCATTTCCTTTTTAGAGCATCATGAGTATGGAGTTTTGCAATATATCACTGGATTCTCTGGGGATGTGTTTTTCATTATTTCTGATATTTTTTCTTGTTCAAAAATGTCTTCGATATATGGGATGGTTTTCTTGGAGGAGAAATTTCCAGAATCATTCAATGTAGATTACCTTGAGTTCTTTATTAAGGGCCCCTGGTATTCAGATAATGCTTCATAATTTGTTGATTCCCTAGATTGTTTCCTATTTAAACACTACTTCTTTATTTGATATTGTATTTCATAAAAATAAAGAATGACGAGGATATTGTTTTGCAAATGTCTAATTCCATGTCACATCTATTCTGTATGCATTGTTTCAAATGATGAAAGGTAGCAAAATGGGTAAATATGAAAGTTAAAATGGAAATTTAGTGGCAAAAAATAAAATATCAGGAAGATTTATTTCAAGTTATTTTCTTTCTATTAGCAAAACTTTGCTTTTCATTTATATTAAATTCAAATGGAAAATTAGGTCAGATACTATAACAAGCATTCAATATTTTAACTTTTATGTGCTTGTGTGCGTGTGTGTATACCACATAGAATAGAATTAGATTTGTTCCTTGCCCACTAAGTTAACGTACTAATTAAGTTACTTTTTGATTATGATATTGCTTTCATCTCTGGAGCTCAAACTATTTTAGCTTCATTATTACTAAGACCATGTTTTGCCAGCATTATTAGCTTCAGCTTTAGTCAATGTTATTATAAGATTAATTTAGGGATTAAGTAAAGATAGCTGAAATGAGAAAAAAAATTTAACTTGTCATGCCATTATTATTGACAATTTTGTTTTTTCATCACTTTGTTCCATTTGCCTTAATTTTTTTATGTTTAACATATGTTGACTTTCATATGAATGAAAGCATACCCACTAAAACTGAAAAAAGCTTCATCACAATTATTCATTAAAGGTGGAAAGAAGCAACTCAGTTTTCTATGATTGACTTTTATTCTTTTAAACTCTTCACCTCTGGATATTTCAGAATTGATGATACCCTACATATATCCCATGTTGTTCCATTTGAGTGTGAACATTTTAATTAGCCAAGAGATTTGACTGTGATTGAAAGTCATCCTATAAAATCACCAAATATACAGCAGTGGCTATTATTTTAAATTCAATAGTTTGTTTACATACCTAAAATCCAGGCTTTTCCTGCTCCATAGTCAAATTCACTTCACATACCTGCATGTGATTTTGAAAATTGGCAAATAAATTTGCAATTTGAGAATAAAAATTTGCAATATTTGCAATTTTGCAAGTAAATTTGCAAATAAAAATTACTGATAGTTCTGAAATATCTGTTTTGATAGCATTGAAACAGAAAAGGAGTATTTATATTAACTGGGTGTACTTTTAAGCTTAGACTAATAGAATTCCATTTTTTATTCTGAAAAGAAAGTTCCAACATTATGGGCAAGTCGGACCATTCAAGGTTCATAAAAAGACAAGTAATAGATGATAAACTGATATATAGATCATCTACCTGTACGCAGATTGAGAAAGAAATGCACAGAGGCATACAAACCCTTCTAGAGGTATCTATCTTGCAATGTAAGAAATAAATGTTAGCCTCTAGGGGTTAAGGTTCAAATTAAAGGAGTCCTTATTTCACATAGTTTTCAAATAGGAAGTTACCAACAATAAAGTTAGTGGTTGTGCTATACTAATGACTCAATTCTGTGAGTAAAGAAAATGAATTCACCTGTTAAATTATGGAAAAAAAAATGTAATTGTAAGCAAGGCATGCAAATTAGAACAGCCCTTAGAGTCCAGAGTATGAGTAAAATTAGGCCAAAGGAATGAAAATCGTGTTCTTAGAAAAATAAAGATTTTAATAAAAATTGAAGGTCTAAGTACCATCATTAAGATAGCATCATATATATA
>NW_025379313.1:0-2354 GCF_016433145.1 Gracilinanus agilis
ACTGATAAGCAAATTGAACCAGATTGAAAAAGAAAACCAAAAGATCATAGCCGAAAACCAGTCCCAAAAGGCTAGAATAGAGCAATTAGAAGCAAATGATCTCTCAAGACAACAAGAACAAATAAAACAAAGTCAAAAGACTGAAAAAATAGAAGGAAACATGAAATATCTCAATGAGAGAGTGATAGACCAAGAAAACCGTTCTAGAAGAGACAATTTGAAAATAACTGGCCTTCCTGAAAAACCAGAAATTAATAGAAACCTGGACTCCATACTAACAGAAATTATTCAGCAAAATTGCCCTGAAGTCCTACAACAAGAGGGCAATATAGACATTGAAAGGATTCATAGAACACCTATGACATTCAATCCAGATAAGAAAACGCCCAGAAATATAATTGCCAAATTCAAGAGTTTCCAAGCAAAAGAAAAAATCTTACAAGAAGCCAGAAAGAGACAATTCAAATATCAAGGAGCACCAATCAGGATCACACAGGATCTGGCAGCCTCCACGTTAAAAGATCGCAAGACTTGGAATACGATATTCAGAAAGGCAAGAGAGCTGGGCCTGCAACCACGGATCAACTACCCTTCAAAACTGACTATATATTTCCAGGGGAAAGTATGGGCATTCAACAAAATTGAAGAATTCCAGGTATTTGCACAGAAAAGACCAGGGCTGAATGGAAAGTTTGATATCCAACCACAAAAATCGAGAGAAACATGAAAAGCTAAATAAGATACAGAGGGGAAAGAAAGAAAACTTATAATCTTTAAATTTGCCTTTTTAAGGGCCTCAGTGAGATCTAATTATCTGTATTCCTATGTAGAGAAATGTTATGCATAATTCTCTGTAGTGAACTCTATTCACTATTATAGTATTCACTATTATAGTAATCAGAAGAATAATTCACAGGGTGAGGGTGGAACACTAAATAATCTAAGATGACATGGGGGATGGTAAGGAGGGGGTGAATAGCAGGGGACACCAAGAGAAACTTGAGTGAATAAGAAAAATAGGATATTCTATTACACACAAAGAGGGCATGGGAGGGAGAGAGGACAAATACTATTATAAAAAGGAGAGGAAGAGAGCATAAAGAGGTAATAATCAAACCTTACTCTCAGAGTAATCAACCCGGAGAGGGAAGAGTAGCTCTATTATCCATTGGGACATAAAACTCTTATCTAACCATTCTGAGAAAGTTAGAAGGGATAAAGCAAGGGGAGCAGGGGAGTGGGGAGGTCAAAAAAAGGGAGGGAAGAAGGGGGAGGGAATTCATAAGGCCTTTAAAAACAAAAAGAGGGGGAAAATAAGGGAGGGGGTAGAAAGGGAAGTTAATCAAGGGAGGGAATAAGGGATAGCGGCTCAATAGCAAACCACTGGTTTAAAACGAAATAGTATAAGAAAAAGGGGGTAAGAATAGGGGAGGATACGAAAATGTCAGCAAAAGCACAACTGATGATTATAACTCTGAATGTGAATGGGATGAACTCGCTCATAAAACGGAAGCAAATAGCAGAGTGGATTAGAAACCAAAATGCCACCATATGTTGTCTACAAGAAACACATATGAGGTGGGTGGACATACACAAGTTTAAGGTTCAGGGGTTGAGCAAAATCTGTTGGGCGTCAAATGAGAAAAAGAAGGCAGGAGTGGCTATTATGATTTCTGACAAAGCCAAAGTAAAAATAGATATGATTAAAAAAGACAGGGAAGGTCATTACATCCTGATTAAAGTCAGCATAAACAATGAGAAAATAACACTGCTCAATATGTATGCACCAAGTGGCATAGCACCCAAATTCATAAAGGAGAAACTGGCAGAGCTCAAGAAGGAAATAGATAGTAAAACCATACTAGTGGGAGATCTAAATATTCCTCTGTCAGATCTAGATAAATCAAACTGAAAAATAAATAAGAAAGAGGTAAGAGAGGTGAATGAAGTCCTAGAAAAATTAGATTTAATTGATATGTGGAGAAAAATAAATAGGGACAAAAAGGAATACACCTTCTTCTCAGCTGCACATGGCACATTCACAAAGATTGACCATGTTATAGGGCATAGAATCATTGCAAACAAATGCAAAAGAGCAGAAATAATAAATGTAACCTTCTCAGATCATAATGCAATAAAAATAATAATTAGTAAGGGCACCTGGACAGGAAAATCAAAAACTAATTGGAAATTAAATAATATGATTCTCCAAAACCAATTTGTCAAAGAAGGAATCATTGAAACAATCAACAATTTCATTGAAGAAAATGACAATGATGAGATATCCTACCAAACTCTGTGGGATGTGGCCAAGGCAGTACTCAGGGGGAAATTTATATCCCTGAGTGCATATA
>NW_025379314.1:0-3326 GCF_016433145.1 Gracilinanus agilis
GGCAAAATAGTTTTTAATGACTGCCTTAATTTCCTCTTCATTAGAGGTGAGGTCTCCCTTTTCATCTTTGATACTTTCAATTTGGTTTTCTTCTGTCCTTTTTTTTATTAGATTGACCAGTACTTTGTCTATTTTATCTGTTTTTTCAAAATATCAGCTTCTAGTCTTATTTATTAATTCAATAGTTCTTTTACTTTTGATTTTATTAATTTCTCCCTTGATTTTTAGTATTTCTAATTTAGTTTCCATCTGGGGATTTTTAATTTGTTCGTTTTCTAATTTTTTGAGTTGCATGCCCAATTCATTAATCTCTGCCCTCCTTAATTTGTTAATATATGCACTCAAGGATATAAATTTCCCCCTGAGTACTGCCTTGGCTGCATCCCATAGAGTTTGGTAGGATGTCTCATCATTGTCATTTTCTTCAATGAAATTATTGATTGTTTCTATGATTCCTTCTTTGACAAATTGGTTTTGGAGAATCATATTATTTAATTTCCAATTAGTTTTTGATTTTCCTGTCCAGGTACCCTTACTAATTATTATTTTTATCACATTATGATCTGAGAAGGTTACATTTATTATTTCTGCTCATTTGCATTTGTTTGCAATGGTTCTATGCCCTATATCATGGTCAATCTTTGTGTATGTGCCATGTGCAGCTGAAAAGAAGGTGTATTCCTTTTTGTCCCTATTTATTTTTCTCCACATATCAATTAAATCTAATTTTTCTAGGACTTCATTCACCTCTCTGACTTCTTTCTTATTTATTTTTCGGTTTGATTTATCTAGATCTGAAAGAGGAATATTTAGATCTCCCACTAGTATGGTTTTACTATCTATTTCCTTCTTGAGCTCTGCCAGTTTCTCCTTTTTGAATTTGGATGCTATGCCACTTGGTGCATATATATTGAGCAGTTTTATTTCCTCATTGTTTATACTGCCTTTATTCAGGATGTAATGACCTTCCCTGTCTTTTTTAATCATATCTATTTTTACTTTGGCTTTGTCAGAGATCATGATAGCCACTCCTGCCTTCTTTTTCTCATTTGATGCCCAAAAGATTTTGCTCAAACCCTGAACCTTAAACTTGTGTATGTCCACCCGTCTCATATGTGTTTCTTGTAGACAACATATGGTAGGATTTTGGTTTCTAATCCACTCTGCTATTTGCTTCCTTTTTATGGGCAAGTTCATCCCATTCACATTCAGAGTTATAATCATCAGTTGTGGATTTGCTGACATTTTCGTTTCCTCCCCCATTCCTACCCCTTCTCCTTAAACTATTTCCTTTAAAACCAGGGGTTTGCTATTAAGACCCTATCCCTTATCCCCTCCCTTGACTAACTTCCCTTTCTACACCCTCCCTTATTCACCCCCCCCCTTTTTGTTTTTAACGGCCTTATGAATTCCCTCCCCCTTCTTCTCCCCTCCCTTTTTTTGACCTCCCCACTCCCTTGTTTCCCTTGATTTATCCCTTCTGACTTTCTCAGAAGGGTTAGATAGGAGTTTTACGTCCCAGTGGATAGTATAGCTTCTCTTCCCTCTCCAGGTTGATTATACTGAGAGTAAGGTTTGATTATTACCTCTTAATGCTCTCTTCCTCTCCTTCTTATAATAGTATGTGTCCCCTCTCCTTCCCATGCCCTCTTTGTGTGTACTATAATATCCTATTTTTCTTATTCACTCAAGTTTCTCTTGGTGTCCCCTACTATTCACGCCCCTCTTTCCCACACCTCCCATATCATCTTAGACCATTTAGTATTCCACCCTCTCCCTATGAATTATTCTTCTGATTACTATAATATTGAATACTATAATAGTGAATAGAGTTCACTACACAGAATTATACATAACATTTCTCTACATAGCAATACAGATAATTAGATTTCACTGAGGCCCTTAAAAAGGCAAATTCAAAAATTATAAGTTTTCTTTCTTTCCCCTCTGTTTCTTATTTACCTTTTCATGTTTCTCTCGATTTTTGTTATTGGATATCAAACTTTCCATTTAGCCCTGGTCTTTTCTGTGCAAATACCTGGAATTCTTCAATTTTGTTGAATGCCCATACTTTCCCCTGGAAATATATAGTCAATTTTGATGGGTAGTTGATCCGTGGTTACAGGCCCAGCTCTCTTGCCTTTCTGAATATTGTATTCCAGGCCTTACGGTCTTTTAGCTGGAGGCTGCCAGATCCTGTGTGATCCTGATTGTTGCTCCTTGATATTTGAATTGTTTTTTTCTGGCTTCTTGTAAGATTTTTTCTTTTGCTTGAAAGCTCTTGAATTTGGCAATTATATTTCTGGCCGTTTTCTTATCTGGGTCGAATGTAGTGGGTGTTCTATGAATACTTTCAATGTCTATATTGCCCTCTTGTTGTAGGACTTCAGGGCAATTTTGCTGAATAATTTCTTTTAGTATGGAGTCCAGGTTTCTATTAATTTCTGATTTTCTGGAAGACCAATTATTCTCAAATTGTCTCTTCTAGACCAGTTTTCTTGGTCTGTCACTCTCTCGTTGAGATATTTCACATTTCCTTCTATTTTTTCAGTCTTTTGACTTTGTTTTATTTGTTCTTGTTGCCTTGAGAGATCATTAGCTTCTAATTGCTCAATTCTAGCCTTTAGGGACTGGTTTTTAGCTATGATCTTTTGGTTTTCTTTTTCAATCTGGTTCAATTTGCTTATCAGTTCATTTGATTTCTGAGTCTCACTTTCCAATTGCAAGATTCTACCTTTTAAACTGTTATTTTCTTGCCAGATCTCTTCCATCTTCCTCAGAATCTCAGTTTTGAACTCTTCCATAGCTTGTGAGGAGATTTCCTTATTTGAGGAGGGTCCGGATGCTTGTTTGTTCTCCTCCTCTGTTTGCTAGGTTGTCTGGATTTTCTCTGTGTAAAAGTTGACGAGTGTTAAAGACTTCTTTTTCTTGTTGTTTATCTTTCTCTTCTGAACTTCCTGGGTCTGGGTAGCCATCATTAGCCCAGCACCTTCTCAGCTTTATCCTCACGTTCGGGGTCTGTCCGCGGTCTTTTGGCTTCTGAGGTCTGAGTTCTGGTTTTTTCCAAGGTCAAGCCCCCTGGTGTACCCCCTTGCTTGATCCTCTGCCGGAGGTTCCTTTACGAGTCTCAGGGCGCTGCTTCCACAGTCGTATACCCGTCTACGCTGGTTCCCCACTCAGGGTTTCAGAGCTTTAGCTCGTGTCTGTGTCTGCCTCCTCCCATGCCTCCACTGCTCCTGCGCTCAGAGTTTGCATGCGTTCTTTGGCTTTTTGGGGTCCCAAATCTTGCTGCTCTCAGGAACAGGCCCTGGAGCTGCCATTGACTC
>NW_025379315.1:0-2974 GCF_016433145.1 Gracilinanus agilis
TACACACATATACACACACATATACATACACACACTGTCTTGCTTGTTTCTATTTATTAGTTCTTTTCTTTAGAAGGTGTAAAGTTGAAAATACCTTGTACTCCCTTTAAAACTACATTACCCATAATTCCTTGCCATTTCCTATTGGTTGTGAGTTAAAACTACATTACCCAAACTCCTTTTCACCATACCCATAATTCCTTTAGGCTTTTCCTATTGGTGGTATAGTTTCGCGGGCTGTTTTTGATATGGTCATGGTGGGAGTGTTGTTGGGGCTTTTTTGGAGAGAAGGCGCCATGGTGAAGGGTGAGTTAGGTTCTTCCCCAGGGCTTTTAAATAAAAATCCTTATAAATATCATACTTTGGAGGCATTGAATATTAATTTCAATCTTTACAAAGGGGACATACACAAGTCATTCTTCAAACAATATTTCTGTTCCTGCATATCATGTTCTCTTGGTTCTGCTCGTTTTCACTTTTCCATTATTTCATGTAGGTCTTTAAAAAAAGTTAACTTCTAGTCACTTCTTATGGTGCCTTAGTATTTCCATCATAGTCATATGTTACAATATTTCCTGTTGATTTATCTCTTTAAATTTAAGGTCTATGAGTTTTTTTTTCATTTCGAGATCTTTAGTAATTTCAGTCCTCCTTCCCCATTATGCCCTATCTCCTCTGGAATGCTGGTTTCCTTCAGGAATTGGGAAATTCACAGTTCAGTAGCCTCAATCTCTGCTCTAAATTGAAGTGAGGCAAACTAAGTCATTGACCAGAAAACCTGTTTCTCCCTGGGAAAAGTGGAAATCAAAAATGAGCTTTTCTGTGAAGGTCAATCAGCTCAGAACCAAAACAACATATAGTCAGGATCCATGAGAAAGTAACTCCCTTACTAACAAGCAGTCAATCTAGGATAAGATATACAATGGAATGTCCTGTGCCCTACACTTATGACAAATATGGCTTCTAGACAATAAGGTTTGCTTGCTTCATCAAGGTTATGTCTCACTAATGAACATTGTTTGCTTTGTATCTTTCACCCTATATAAACTGCATTGTAATTTCAGTCTGGCGCAGCTTTCACTAGGAAAGTCTGCCCTGGCCAGTAGGTACATTTATTAATCAACAGATTAATAAATATTGGTTCCATTAAGCTGAACTTCTGGGTGTCTGTACTCGCTTTGTGAAATGCGCCACTTCAAAATGACTTTTGGTTAGTTAGAACTGGCCTTAGTGGGATGTTATACTCTTTTCTTCAGGCTTAGTAGAATATTGTCCACCTGCCCCCAAAACATATGTTGTCCTGGGATCTTGTACAGCTCCCTCTATCACTGGCAGTTCAGTTTTGCTGCACTGGTGCTATGAGACTGACTGTAGCCTTAGCAGACTTTTGCTTAAGGGCAGCTGTACATGCAAACTTTCATAGCTGGGAGTGGGGGTCTCTATGGCATTTGAAAGAGGGAAGTGGGAATAGGGTGGGGGGGTTAAATTTTGTCACAAATTTCAACTTTTATTTTGGGTCCTTGAATCTGCTAGTCCAGCCTGTAGCTAGTACAGGTAGTGTGGGAGACAGGGGAAGGTTGCTATGTGACTTCAGTGTCAATGAAAAAAACCAGTCCTTTGTTTTTTGCTTTTCTTTAACCTTTTTTGAGATTCTGGGTTTCTTAAGACCAGGGTTAAAGATGAAGCTGTTTTATCTTTCATACATAAATTTTGTTTTAGAAGTGTTTGAGAGATAGTGGGGATGAGAGAAACTGTCTATTCCTCCATCTTATTGCTCACATGACCTGGAATTTCCCATATGTGTGATTCTTACTGCATGTCTGCTCTTCTAACTGATAATGAATATATTTTTGGGGAAATACTCTACTCAGTGGATCAAGAGTCAGGTCTGGAGATTAAAGGTCCACTCTTCCTAGCTGTGGGACCCTGGGCATAACCCCCATTGCCTATCATTTTTCTCTCTTCTGCCTTAGCACCAATACACAGTATTGATTCTAAGTTGTGTGATAATGAGATTAAAACTACCCTGCCCATTTTTAGATTTAATCACCAAAGGTGTAAACACCACCACTTAATTCACAAGTAGGGAAGTCTATAATCCACATGTGTGAAAGTGAGTGACAAATCAGAATTGACTGACTGCCCCCCTGGGCAGTCCTAAGCAAAGCACCTGTTGTCATTGGACACATAAACTAGGAGGAAGGCACAGAAAGTGATGCAAAAGAAGAGCTTTTAAAAGGGAGTGACAACTTCCTGTGAGTTAGTGCTGCTCTGTTCTTTGGCCTGGAACTGGACATGGATGAGTTCTGGCTGGGACCTTGGACTTGGTGAGACTGTTCTTAAATCTCTCCCTTAGAATTACATGTGGTGAGTGAAAAAAGCTGACTCCCTTAGTTTCCCTGGAGGTACTAGCCTCCTTGAGGGGCCCTTGATTAGGAGGAAGGCCATCGTGGCTAAAACCCTTCTTAACTGACTTTTAGGCTCTCTGGCTGGGACCTCTGGAGTCCTGCCAGAGTAAATCCAGGGATTGAACACATAATCTAGCTCGTTAAGATAGATATCTTACTCTACCTTCTTATCTCTCTACTTCCACTCTATATTTTATAAATTACTAAAAAATCATTTTGGAATTGATATTTATTCAATTCCTGGCAACCATCCTTTTAAATATTTAGTACAACCAAAACCCTAATTTTTCCCTTTTACAAATGGAAGGTAAAGCTTTAAAATTTTTTTGCCTTAACAAAACAGAGGTGATAGATGGGACAATTAATATAGGATGGTGGTAACATATGGTTGTTGACCGGGAAAAAACACAGAACTATTAAATAGCCAGGAAAACCACTCTTACTCTTTAAGGAAAGGGGTACAGTGCTAAATTAGGTCTCCATGAAGAGCTGCACACCACACGCCTACACAGAGTCCAAGGATTGAACTTCGGTTGCTCTGGTCACTGATCCCTGGGAACGCCAAC
>NW_025379316.1:0-2636 GCF_016433145.1 Gracilinanus agilis
CTTTCTTTCTTTCTTTCTTTCTTTCTTTCTTTCTTTCTTTCTTTCTTTCTTTCTTTCTTTCTTTCTTTCTTTCTTTCTTTCTTTCTTTCTTTCTTTCTTTCTTTCTTTCTTTCTTTCTCTTTCTTTCTTCTTCTTCCTTCCTTCCTTTTCAAAACTCTTACCTTCTGTCTTAGTATCAATTCTAAGACAGAAGACTCAAAAGGGATAGGCCATCATGGTTAAGTGACTTGTCTAAGGTCACACAGCTAGGAAATGTCTGAGATTAGATTTGAACCCATATCTTTAAATTCCAAATTCTTCCTAAAGCAACACTGTTTCCCCATCTCTGAATATCTCCTGATGGAAGCTGGATGAGTCTCCTTGCATGTTATACAAAGAATTCTCACTCTGATTGGGTTTAGACTCCTTGACCTCTGAGCTCCTTTCCAACTTTCAAGAGTCTTTGAAGTGATTGTCTTGCCCTAGACTGTGTGGCTAGTTTGGGGAAGAGCTCAAGCTTCCTTACTCCTAATCTATCCACCACATGACCTAGTCTCTTCATGCCCTAACAGTCTCTTCATTTTTGTCTTTCTTTGTACCCTCAGTGTTTAGCACACTGGAAATACTTAATAAATCCTCGTTGACTGTCTGATTGTCACTTCTCAGTACTTATCCCATTGCCTCAGTTTCCCCAATAGTAGAGGGACTGGGGTAGAGGAAGAAGCCGTATTCATCTTTTGTTCCAATCTACAACTCATGGCTAAAAACCCACTGTGAATCTGTCCAGATAGGCATAACCAGTTATTATGAGTTAGTGTAGAACAAGATCCCTCTCTTGATAATGGCTTAATGTAACAGTCAGAGTGAATTCCCCATTCTGAGACTGTCCTGCAGAAGGTGAAGGGACAACTGAAGGGGAACTCACTGCTTTAATGGATAAACTGAGATAGAATAAGATCCTATAAAGTTGTTTGCTGTCATCATAGCCTGATGTTCTAAAGAGCCCTCCCTTCCTGGCATCTGCTCCAAAGTAGTGACTCCTAATAGTTAGGGAGTTGCCACACTCTATCATTTCATAGCATCCCAAGAGCTTAAGACCATCTAGTGCCTCCCCCTCATTTTCCAGGGGGAGGAAACAGGCTCTGAGACATTTTGGAACTTACCCAAGGTTACATAGTAAGTTAATACAGACCTATATTCCTCTCCCCACCCCACACCCAACTCTCTTCCAGCTTGTTTTTTAACCTTTTTTTTTTTAACAGTCATTTATTTTCTCTCCCTCCCTCTTCCCCCTTTCCCATTTGAACAACACAAACCCTTTCCTAAATAAACCTTCATGATAAATATGCAAAATCTGACAAAACAAATTCCCAGGTTGGCCAGGTCCCAAAATATGTGTCTCATTCTGCATTTTAAGTCTATCACTCTTCTGGCAGGAGGTGGATAGAGTGCTTTATCTTTGGTCCTCTAGAATAATGGTTTGTCATTTCACTGATCAGAGTTCCAAAGCCTTTCAAAGTTGTTTCTTTATAATGTTGCTGTCATTGACCAAAGTGCCCTCCTACTCTTACTTTACTCTGCATCAGTTCGGAGAGCTCTTTCCAGTTTCCTCTGAAGCTGTATTTCCTATGGTACAATGATATTGCATTACATTCATATACCATAATTTACCATTCCTCAATAAGAGGGGACTTCTTTCTAATTTTTTCTTACTATGAAAGTAGCTACTGTAAAACATTTTGTCTGCATGAGTCCTTTTCTTTCTTTGATCCCTATGGGATACAATATGCCTAGGAGTATCAGTGGATCAAAGCTAGTCTACTGACTTTGGGGGCACAGTTTCTAATTGCTTTTCAGAATGGTAGCACCAATTCATAATTCCGCCAAAAATGCATTAGTGTGTCTTTCCCCCACAGCTCTACCATTTGTCATTTTCCTCTTTTGTTGTCTTTCTGGCTTCTTTGGCTTCCTCCAAGGCCCAGCTAAAATCCTACCTTAAATGAGAAGCCTCTCTCAATTCCCCTTAATGTGGGTGTCTTCCTTTTGTGGATTCCCCCCACTTTATCTTGCATATAACTTCACGATTTGCCTGCTGTCTTTCTCATCAGACTACGAATTCCTTGAAAAGAGATTCATTTTGTGTCATTTTTGTGGGTTTTTTCCTCCTTTTCTTTGTATTGAGTAGCACAGTGCCTGGTGCATACATAGTAGGTCCTTAATGAATCTTTGTTGACTGATATGGAACCTCAGAGTTGCTTTAACTTGTATTTCTCTATTAGTGAGTTTAAATATTTTATATAGTCATTGTTAGCTTGGATTTCTTCCCTCAAAAGCTGCCTGTTTATATCTTTTGATCATTTATCGATCATCAAATGACTATGACATTTTTTTTAGAAATTTTTTTATTTCTAGAAATTCTTATTTTTAGAAATTCTAGTCAGTTTAAAAAATTATAGGGGGCAGCTGGGTAGCTCAGTGGATTGAGAGCCAGGCCTAGAGACAGGAGGTCCTAGGTTCAAATCCGGCCTCAGACACTTCCCAGCTGTGTGACCCTGGGCAAGTCACTTGACCCCCATTGCCCACCCTTACCACTCTTCCACCTAGGAGCCAATACACAGAAGTTAAGGGTTTAAAATTAAAAAAAATTTTTTTTAAAT
>NW_025379317.1:0-1781 GCF_016433145.1 Gracilinanus agilis
CTCAGTTTCATTTACTTAAATGGTCCAACTACCATGACATCCTATTCCCATAAATTACTAAAATTTTGGGGATAAAAATAGCATTTGTATGACTTAATTCTTCAAGTTTTTCTATTTTTTGATTTTTTTTAAGCTAGGAAGACCCCTTCTCAAATTTTCCACATACCTCTACATTTCGTCCCATTGTGCTGTTACCTCAATTCAAGGCATTTAGCCCCAATAGCTTACATATATATTGAAAGCTCCTACTGCCTGATCCTTAGCTATTATGCTTATCTGGATTAGACTCTTTCCTTTCTTTCTTCCTCATTCTTTCCCTCCCTCCCATCATCCCTCTCTTTTTCCTCTCTTCCTTATCTTTTTTTTTACATTAATTCCAGACATAAAAGGAGACAACTACATGAACAAAAGTTTATTTTTTTTTCTGGAGATAGAATAAATGAAGCTTAGCAATTTCTTGATGTCTTCCTTTCCTGGATTAATACCTTTACTCCTGCCCTTAATCCTATCCATTGCTACTTTGTCTAACAACATTTTTCCATACCGTAATCTCTTTTTCTTGTAATTTTAAATTTTACCTCAAAACTGGTATCTTTCCTTTTGCTTAAAATTATTAACAGATGGCATAGTATATATAGAATTTCACCTTGGGTCAGTAAGACTTAAGTTCAAATATGGTCTCAGACACTTGCTAACTGTGTGACTTTAGGTAATCACTTAAGCTCTATTTGTCTCAATTTCCTCATCTGTAAAATGGGGATAATAATAGCACCTACATTCATGGGCTGTTGTGAGGACCAAATAAGAAGAAAGTACTTAACAGAGTATTTGAGGTATAGTAAACAACAGATAGATAGATATAAAGATACAGAGATAGAGATCTATCTATATAATATATAGATATACATATCTATATACATACCTTAATATATATAAACACAACCATATAATTATATATATCATATAAAATGCTGCTACTATGTATTTATACTTTTATTTATAAAATATTATTACTACTATGATTGCTAGTGTTCTTTTTTTTTATTTTTTTTCCTGCTGTATTATCTATCCAATGCAATTAATAGAATTAAGGATCATAGAACAAAAGCTGAAAAGTGACTTGCGAAGCCATCTAGCCCAAGCCTTCATTTAACAAATAACTTTCCCAAATTCATATTTTTAATATTGACAGAAATCAGATTTCTAGTGTGAGAGATAGGATTTAAACCCAGTTTCTCTGATTCAAATCACTGAACTTTCCATTGTACCACAAATACCTACTCTTATTCCTTAATTCATCAGTCTATCTACTTAATTCCCATCACCTCCCACATATTTTGAAAGATTAGTCTAAGCTCTTAGCCTCTCCTTCCTTACAGCCACATATTTCTCCACTCCTTGATATTTGTTTTTTCTTCTCATTGCTCTCCTGAAAGGTCACCAACAAGCAACTAAGACTGCTCAGGTCTCACTCCATTGAACATAGGTAGCATGTGGTACTGCCAACATTCATTTCCCACTCCACTTTCCTACACTCTTTCTTTTTTGAAACCATTTAATTCCCGAGTTTTCTTCTAACCCTTAAGTTCCTTCTTTATCTATTTCAAAGTCCTTTACACGCATAAATCCATGTAATTCTATTTCTTTTCTTAATTTTCTTCCTTACCTGCATTCTGCATTCTATTCTCCTATCATCTTGCTTTGTATATCTTTTTCCTTTTTTCAAATGCATTTTCTATTGTTAGCTGGACATCACTTGCTCATCTCAGAGGTCTTCAAAC
>NW_025379318.1:0-2967 GCF_016433145.1 Gracilinanus agilis
TCTCTCTCTCTCTCTCTCTCTCTCTCTCTCTCTCTCTCTCTCTCCCCCTCCCACTCTTCTGCCTTAGAAATTGGTTCTAAGGCAGAAGAGTGGTAAGGGATAGGCAATGGGGTGACTTGTCCATGGTCACAAAGCTAGGAAGAGTCTTGAACCAAGGACCTCTTGTCTCTAGGCCTGACTCTCAATCCACTGAGCCACCCAGCTGCCCCCAAATGTCTCTCTCTTTTTAAACCCTTACCTTCTGCCTTAGAACCAATACTGTGTATTGATTCTAAGGCAGAAAAGTGGTAAGGTCTAGGCCATGAGGGTTAAATGATTTGCTCAGGGTCACACAGCTAGGTAGTGTCTGAGGTCAGATTTGAACCCAGGATCTCCAGTTTCTAGGCCTGGCTCTCAAACTATTGAGCTACCCAGCTGCCCCCCAAATGTCTCTCAATGCTCTCTTTAGCTCTAACCTTATGATATTAAGAACAAAGTTTTTTTCATGACATCATGCTATTTATGCTTTTTTGCTTTTTCAGCATCCTGACTCCTTTTTATTGTGACTTGCCTAGATCAATGATGGAAAAGGTGTAGAAAATATAGAGGCAACAAGTGCTCCAGGGAAAAAGAGAGATTTCCTTTATATAGCCAGCTCCCAGTTAGGAAGGGCATCCTCCTCTGGATTATTCCTCCCCTGGAGGAAACTAGGAATGTGGGTGGGAGAGGGAGAGGAGGAAGATAATCTGCCTGGTGGCTTAGCACAGTGCCTGGCACCTAGTGGGCACTTAATGGTTATTGATTGGCCTCTTGGGGAGAGGGTGGGCCTCAGTCTGTTACTGACAAGAGTCACGATGGCATAATGGCAAGAACACTAGATTTGGAGATGGAGGGCATGGCTCTAATTCTGATTTGGTTACTTACTTCCTACCTCATTGATTTAGAGCTAGAGGGGACATCAACCCCATCATTTTTATAGATGAAGGATCTAAGCCCCAGAGAGGTGATTGCCCAAGGTCACACAGGGCTAGGCTTTGAACTGAGGTCCTCTGATTCCAAATCCAGTCTCCCCCCCAAAGCCCCCATGGTTTTATATCCCCTCTGTCCCACTGCTGCCTCTCTTTATCACTGAATATTAAAGTTCTACAACCTTTCCTCCCTGGTCTCAGTTTTTCTTCTTTGGTTGGACTAGATGATGTCTCAAGTCCCTTCCAATTCAAAAGTCAATAATTCTATGAACCCTGGTGTTCTGTGTGGTTTATTAAAACCATAAGCTGGGCAGTCACAAAGGGATATTGGAGAGCAAGATTCAAAACATCTTTTCCCTCCAGAAGGGGAGAGGGGAGAGGGGAGGGAGAGAACATGAATCATGTAACCATTGAAAAATGTTTAAAAATTATATTAAAAAATGTTTGTCGACTGATTGATTGATCCTGGGGGTGATGGGCTGGAGAGGAAGCTGGTACTCTTTGGGATGCTCCAAGGGTCACTTTGGGAGCTTGCTTCCCTTCAGAGGGTCACATACATCCCATGAGCTCCATGGTTCCTTCCAGCTCTGTCTCATGAGCCTATGATTGGATAGATCCTATGATTCTAAGATTTATCCTGCCTCCCCTAGAAAAAGGTGAGCCTTGGGGAATAGAACAGATATCTTGAAAGGTCACATGTAAAATTAAAAAAGTGGAACTGTATTTTGAATGAGTGCCTTAAAAGGGCTGGTTAATAAGGGGAATTTGTGGTAAAAAACAACAACAACAAAAAACCAAACAAAAAACCAAACCAAACCCCAAACTCTGCCATTTTTTGGTAAAAACATCCTATTCTCTTCTTTTCCTGGCCACACAGTAGTTTGGTGAGAGCAGGGTGGGTCAAACTCCATTTTTCTACTTAAAACATCTGGCCCGTGAGTCCGCAGGCTCACAGATCTAGAGCTGGAAGGACCCTTAGAAATTGGATAGTCCAGGTGCTCAGTGGATTGAGAGCCAGGCCTAGAGATGGGAGGTCCTAGGTCCAAATCTGGTCTCAGACACTTCCCAGCTATGTGACCCTGGGCAAGTCACTTGACCCCCATTGCCTATCCTTACCACTCTTCTGCCTTGGAGCCAATACATCTTCTGCCTTGGAGCCAATACATCTTGGCTCCAAGATGGAAGGTAAGGGTTTAGGAAAAAAAAAAAAGAAAACAAACAAACAAAAAAGAAAATGGCTAATACAATCTCCCCTTTTTACAGATGGGAAAACTGAGGCCCAGAGTGAAGTGATTAGACCATACTCAGTATCATCATCAAGCAGGGGCATAGCTGAGATTCAGAACTGGATCCTGACATTTTTTCCTCTTTTTTTGCATTTTTATGTAAAATGCAACCCTACCTGGATGTTTGCTGAAACAAAGAACTAAGGGCTCAAGGCAGTGGAAGAAAACCTAGCTTAGAAATCAGGAGTGGGGGGCCAGGGAGGGGTCGGGCTGTGTTACACTGGGTGGGTTCCCTCCCCTCTCTGGACTTGTGTTGTCTCCTATGAAAAACGAAGAGATCGACCTAGAGGAACGCTGAGGCTACCCTCTGACGTTGTTGGGATTCTGCTCTCCTAGATGTTGGCGTTTGCTCAAAGTCCGCTCCCATGCGCCACCTGGCGGCTGCATCAGCGCCCACGCCAGCTAGCCTGCCCCGATCCCCCGCCTGCTTCTGCTCCTGGGCAGCGCAGAGCTTTCTAGCAGGCAGGCAGGGCTATGAAGGATGGACTTGCTTTGGGGCTTTGGGATTTGGAATGCCTTGGATTCTCCCTCCTTTTCTCCTCCATCTTTGTCTGACCTCCCTGCAAGCACTACAAAAGAATGCCGGGCTATGGGTTCCCCATCCACGCTGGCCGTTGGGTCGGTGGGCACCTGTCCTGGAATGAATGAGTCCATGAAATGTTTGGGCTTCGAGTCAGGGCCCTGGAAAGCTCTCTGAGCCTCTTCAGCACTCACCCCCTCTGCTATTGACCCCC
>NW_025379319.1:0-8175 GCF_016433145.1 Gracilinanus agilis
GAGAGAGAGAGAGAAAGAGAGTGAGAGAGAGAGAGAGAGAGAGAGAGAGAGAGAGAGAGAGAGAGAGAGAATAAATCTTCTCGAAACAAAGAAAAGCAGGAGGAACATTCCTCACTGGGATAAAAAGAGAGAGTAGCTCAAGCAGCACAGCATCTATAGGAACTGGCAGAACTTGGACCATTCCAACATGCTGCTACTCTGCCAGAGACAATGAAGCTACAGAACTGGAAGGGTCCCAGTTGGATCTACTCTACACAGTATAGAAAGCAGAAAGGGCCCGAAACCTACTCACTCCCGCATGGCAGCATAGTGTCAGAGGCAGCAAAGCAACAGTGTGTGGGATTGACCCAGCCTAAGACACTCTTCAAGGATAGCAGAGGCAGAGACTGTAGAAAACCTGTGCACTCTCCTAGGGCAGCAGTGTACCTGAGGCAGTGAAGGGACATAGTGCCTGCGGCAGCAGAGCCCAGAGCAGGGGACCTGCCCAGTCCAAGGCACTCAGAAGAGGACAACACCACCAAAAGGGAAACACGGGAAGACACACAGGAAAGTGTGAAAGGATGTCAGGTCCCAAAAGAACCCCCGGAAAAACTTCAAAAGAAGTTAAAAAAATCAAAGAGAATTGATAGAAAAATTCAACAGCTGTTGGGGGAAAACTACACTAAAGAAATCAACTCCCTAAAAACCAGAAAAAAGCAGCTAGTTAACAGAGTAGATAGAACTGTGGGCCTAGAGTCAGGAAGTCAGTTCAAATCTGGCCTCAGATACAAGCTATGTGACCCTGGGCAAATCACTTAACTATCTCAGTTTTCTCGATTATAAAATAGGATAATAATAGTACCTACCTTGCAGGTTGTTGTAAAAATCAAATGAGATAGTATTTGTAAAAAATTTAGCACAATGCCTGGCACATAGTTGATGTTTTCTTCTTTCTTTCCTTCTTTCCTTCCCTCCCTCCCTCCTTTCCTTCCTTGAAGACTTAGTAAAGCCATAGACAAAATTCAGAGCTTCCATGTCAAATAAAAATATTGCAAACAACAAAGGAAAAAGAGTTAAAGTACTAAGGAAACACGGTACAGCATACAAGATCTAGCAGTTTCAGTTTAAAAGGGAGGAGATCTTAGAATAATATTCCGAAAGGCAAAAGATATATAGACAATGAATAATAACTTACTTTGCAAAGCTGAGTCTAATACTACTAGGCAAAAAATGGATTTATTTTTATTTTTATGTTTTTTGTTTTAATTTTTATTTTTAAATATTTTCCCATGTTTTTATGTTTCATTTTCTTTCCCTCCCCTCCCCTCTCTCCCTTCCCAGAGCCGACAAGCAATTCTACTGGGTTCTACAAATGTTATCACTCGGTAGCTATTTCCATATTATTCAAAAAATGGATTTTTTAATGACATAGAGGACTTTCAAGCATTTCTGATGAAAAGACTGGAGCTGAGTAGGAATACTTAAATGCAAATACAAAACTCGAGAGAAACCTAAAAATGGTAAATTTATTTGAGCACTCAGAAAAGGCTATATGATTATATAGCACTAATATTCTAATAGGGGCAGAAAGAAAAAACAGCTGTCACTTCAAACCAATGCCTTCAAATGGATTTAAGGGAATAAGAGAATATGGTAAATTGCTTCTGTTCTGTGGATTTTAAATGAGGAAAAAGAAGGAAGGGTAAAATGATCGTACTGTTTCAGGAAGAAGGAAAATGGGGATGGAACTTGCTCTTTCTCAAAATTCTAATATACATAAAAAGTATAAAAACAGGAAAGTAGAGAAAGGAAGCATCTGGTAAGGTTTACTCATATGAAAAAGACTAAGGAGGGTTGAATACACTCATAGTTTGGTGTAATAAGAATACAGTAATATTCACATATCACTTTAAAGTTTGCAAAGTACTTTACAAATATAATCTCGTTTCATCCTCATAACAACCCTAGGAGGTAGAGACTATTGTTATCTCCATCTTACTATTGAATAAACTGAGGCAAAGTTATTAACTTACTTGCCCAGGGTCACATAACTAGTAAGTATCTGAGGCTAGATCAGAACTCAGTTCTACATGACTGCAGGTCCAGTACTTTATCCCTGAACCATCTAGCTAGTAAAAGTATAGAAATACATCAAAATCAACAGGGAGAGATTGAGGACGGTGCTTAAAAGGGATATCATAGAAGGAAGAGAATAGTTACAAGTAAAATAAACTTATTTGCAGAGAGAATTAAAAGGAAAATTTTTTAAAATGAAAGAGAAAACAAGAATCTAAGGAGTAGGGGGTAGTCCATCAGCTGAAGATAGTTAAACAAATTATGATAAATTAATACAATGGTACATCACAATATGATTCAAGAAAAAAATGAAAGAGACTATTTCAGATAAAGTGAAATAAGCAGACCCAGTAAAACAAATTAAACAATAACTAACAACACTGTGAAGAAAAATACTTTTTAAAGACTTAAGAACTGTCATCAAAACAATGCCTAACAATATCTCTAGAAAATCTATAGTGTATTGTCCACCTCCTGACAGTTGATGCATAGATTCATTTTTGGCCGTAGTCATTGTGTGGTTTTGTTTTGCTTAATTTTGCTTATTTGTTAGAGTTCTTTTATCTTTCTGTTTTTAACTGGACAGAGAGCAATAGCAGTGATGATACATAAAAAAGGAAAAAGTCGGGGGCAGCTGGGTAGCTCAGTGGAGTGAGAGTCAGGCCTAGAGACGGGAGGTCCTAGGTTCAAACCCGGCCTCAGCCACTTCCCAGCTGTGTGACCCTGGGCAAGTCACTTGACCCCCATTGCCCACCCTTACCACTCTTCCACCTATGAGACAATACACCGAAGTACAAGGGTTTAAAAAAAAAAAAAAAAAGGAAAAAGTTGAGGACCATTGAAACATTTTTAAAACTGCATATAAGAATATAGAAGAGGGGGCAACTGGGGCAGCTGGGTAGCTCAGTGGATTGAGAGCCAGGCCTAGAGATGGGAGGTCCTGAGTTCAAATCCAGCCTCAGATACTTACCAGCTGTGTGATCCTGGGCAAGTCACTTAACCCCATTGCTTAACCTTTACCACTCTTCTGCCTTGGAATCAATACACAGAATTGATTCAATGCAGAAGGTAAGTATATATATATATAAAAGCAAAGAGAATCAGGAGGGTTGAAAGTTACATATTAAATTTATTACACATTAAAAAATTAATCAGTATATAAGAGGTTCATGGTTTCATAGATAAGCATCTTTATATGTTTAGTCAATAGAAAAACTCATTTTTGTTTGGAATATTTGTTAAGTTCAATTTTTAAATTTTAAAAGAAAACAAAAAGTGGTGTGATATGACATTTTTAACATTGTTGATTCTTATCTTTGGTCTTATAATTTCCTCAACTATTTTCAATCATCTCAAGTAAAATTTTAAATACAAAAAACATGAATAAAATAAACTTCATTAGATTTGGGAGTGGGGGGGAGAATGCTAAGAAGGCATTATTACATTTAATTACCCTTTGCTTTATTTCCCTCACAGTCAAGAGCTTCTGGCAAACAAGACCAGAGATTGGTTCATTCTCTGGCTGGTCATTTTCTCTAAAAACTGCTAACATAATAGTTGGAGATTGCCACCAGTTAGCTTCAATCAAAGGACCTAAGATTTCCAGACCTCTAGGATCCACAAATTAGCCTCTAAGGCATGAACTGATGAATTTCAGGATTGATGCTTATTCACATTAGAAGAAAAACAGAATAGGAAGGCCAAAGCTCAAGATCACACCCACCTCTTCAGGAAATAGATGTCACCTGTTCAGGATCACATGGAAGCTAAGGTAGGGAAAAGAGCACCATCACCACAACAGGTCCCATTGCTAGATGATGTCACTTAGAAGGTTGAAGGAAGAAAAGGTCAAGGTTAGAGTCACTCTTTTTTTTTTTTTAAGAGCTACTAACTCATCTGTTCTTGCTCAGTGGCCAACAAAGAGATTGCCTTGTCATTTCAAATACCAAGCCTACTCAGTGATGAGTCACACATGTGGTTGGCTAGAAGCAGGAAAGGCAAAATTGAATATGCTCTATTTGAATTCCAGTGATGTAAACATTTCAAATATTATTCCCTTGGATCTAATTTCTACATTCTGCATCAGAGAAGTACTCAAGTCATCCTAAACAAAAAAGGAAAGGTCATCTTTTTCAAGGTCTTCAAGAAAAGATTCCACAAGCTTTCCATATAAATATGAGCAAAGCCTTTCCTTGTGACTTAAATCCTTCACACTGTAACTTAAGCTATTTTTTTCTTTTTGAAACAAAGAAAGATTTATTTTTGGCATTTTAAAAATAATTTTAGTATTTTTTCTAATTACATGTAAAAACAATTTTAAACCTTTATCTTTTTTTAAAACAATTTAGAAGGGGCAGCTGGGTAGCTCAGTGGATTAAGAGCCAGACCTAGAGATGGGAGGTCCTAGGTTCAAATCCGACCTCCGACACTTCCCAGCTGTGTGACCCTGGGCAAGTCACTTGACCCCCATTGCCCACCCTTACCACTCTTCTGCCTTGGAGCCAATACACAGTATTGACTCTAAGACGAAAGATAAGGGTTAAAAAAAAAAAAGGCAATTTTGGGGACAGCTGGGTAGGTAGCTCAGTGGATTGAGAGCCAGGCCTAGGTCCTAGGTTCAAATCTGGCCTCAGACACTTCCCTGCTGTGTGACCCTGGGCAAGTCACTTGACCCCCATTGCCTACCCTTACCACTCTTCCACCTATAAGTCAATACACAGAAGTTAAGGGTTTAAAAAAAAAACAATTTGGAGTTATAAATTCTCTCTCCTGCTCAAAGGCAAATTCCATGATATCAATTATACATGTGAAATTATGCAAAATATATATTTCCTTTTTAGCCATATCACCAAAAAAGCAAGAAAAATAAAGTAATAAATTATTCCTCCATTTTCACTAGGATTTCATCAGTCATTTTTCATGAGTCCTTTGGAATTGTCTTGGATTATTATATTTATCAGAGCAGCTAAATTTTTCACATTTAATCATCATAATATTGCTATTACTATATACAATGACCTCTTGGTTCTGCTTACTTCACTATGTATCAGTTCATATAGGTCTTCTTCCCATGTTTTTCTGAAACCCCTTTATTATTTTTTATAACACAATAGTACTCCATCACAATCATATGCCACATCTTGTTCAGCTATTCTCCAATTGATGGGCATTTCCTTGATTTCCAATTCTTTGCTACCACAAAAAGAGCTGATATAAGTATTTTGTACTTATAGATCCTTTTCCTTTTTCTTTGATCTCTTTGGTATAAGAGGGAAAAGGGGTTTTTTGATTGGCTATATTAACATATAAAGGTGTGGTTGCCAAGGAACTGAATAAATACCAATTCCTAAAATGATTTTTAGTAATTTATTTACAAAATATAGGAGAGAGTAGAAGTAGAGAGATGATAAGAAAGTAGAGTAAGAGATCTAACTTAACGAATTAGATTTGTATTCAAGTCTGGGCTTTACTCTGGTAGGGCTCCAAAGGCCCAGCTGAAGAGCCTAAAAGTCAATTAATAAGGGGTTTAGTCACAAGGGCTTCTCTCAATCAAGGGCCCCTCTGGAGGTTAGTCAGTCATCTTCACTCACCATGTGTAGTTCTAAGAGAAATATTTAAGAACAGTCTCACCAAGGTCTCAGGGTCCCAGGTCCAGCCCTCCTCCAGGTCCAAGACATGAACAAGAAGAGTTCCTTTCAGATCCAAGACACGAACAAGAAGAGAGAAGCTGAACTCACTGAACTCTCTTTTAAAGGGGCTTCTTTTGCATCACTTCCTGTGCCTTCCTCTTAGTTTACATGTCCAATCATAACAGATGCTTTTCTTAGGACTGCCCAGGAGGCAGTCAGTAAATTTTGATTCGTCATTCACTCTAGCACATGTGGGTCACAGACCTCCCAAGTTGTGAATTAAGTGGGGATTAGATTAAGGATGGGCAGGGCAGATTTAATTTCATTATCACATTGGGGTACAGACCTAATAGTGGTATTAGAGAGTCAGAGTGTATGCATGATTTTATATCCCTTTGGGAATAATTCCAAATTGTTCTCTTATATGGCTGGACTAGGTCACAATTCCTCCAAAAGCTCATTAGTGCACCTATTTTCCCTCATCCCATCTAGAATTTGCCATTTCTGATAAGGATAAAATGGTACATTTGAGTTGTTTTCATTTGAATTTCTCTAATCAATAGTGATTTAGAGCAAAATTTTCAAACAATTATAGAGAGGGCAGAGCCAAGATGACAGCTTAGTAGTAGTGAAATCCCAACCCACTCTGACTATCCTTCCAAACTGATCCTTAAAAGGCACCTCAAAACAATAGACCAACAATGACAGAGTGAGGGAGCTTTCCCATTGAATACAACTTGAAAGGTAGGCATAGAGAGTTGATTTTCATTGGATAAGAGAGAACTGGAAGCAAAACTGCTCATGGATGAGTGCTGGCTAATCACCTCCCACCTACTGCACCAGGTTCTGCAACTGGGCAGAGGCTAGCTTTGAGGTTCTAGGAGTCTGGCTACACCAACAAAAGAGTACCACAGACCCACTTCTTAAAGTCCCAGGCTCTGTCATCAGCCAGCAGCGAGGTCTGGAAATCCATAATGCTGGGCCCTTTCAAGCTTATGCTGCATGAAGTGAGATACTAGCCCCAGAACAAAATAGCTCACAAAGCTGCAAGCTAGCAGTAGAGGAAACATAATCAGCTAGCAGCTTTCAGAATTCCCAGTTCACAGGCAAAAAAGGGCTGATAAAATGAGCAAACAGCAAAAAGAAACAAACAAATAAAAAAAACCACTTATCCCTCAAAAATTTCTATGGGGATAAAGAGCAAAGAGCAGAACCAACAGGGAATGATGAAATCCAAGCAACCACATGAAAAACTTTTTTAAAAATGGGAATTAGTCTCAAGCTCTGGAAGAACTCAAAAAGGAATTCAAATATCAAATAAGATAAGTTGAATAAAAATGGGGAAAAGAAATGAAAGTAATGTAAATAGAAAATAATAGCTTAAAAAGCAAAATTAGTCAACTGGAAAAAGAGGCACAAAAATCTAATGAAGAAAAGAGTTCCATGAAAAGTAGAATGGACAAAATGGAAAAAGAGGATCAAAAGGTCATAGAAGAAATTCAGTCTTTAAAAATTAGAATTGGACAAATAAAAGCTAATGATTTCATAAGACATCAAGACAATAAAACAAAATCAAAAGAATGAAAAAATAGAAAAAATGAAATATCTCATTGAAAAAAAACAAATGACCTGGAAAATAGATCTAGGAGAAACAATTTAAGAATTATTGGATTGGGGCAGCTGGGTAGCTCAGTGGAGTGAGAGTCAGGCCTAGAGACAGGAGGTCCTAGGTTCAAACCCGGCCTCAGCCACTTCCCAGCTGTGTGACCCTGGGCAAGTCACTTGACCCCCATTGCCCACCCTTACCAATCTTCCACCTATGAGACAATACACCGAAGTACAAGGGTTTAAAAAAAAAAGAATTATTGGATTACCTGGAAGTTATGACTAAAAATAAGACCTAGCCATCATATTAAAAGAAATTATCCAAGAAAACTGCCTTGATATTCTTGAACAGGCTACGCTAGAAATGGAAAGAATCTACAAATCATCTCCTGCAATAAATCCCCAAATGACAACTCCCAGGAATGTTATTGCCAAGTTCAAGAGCTCCCAGGCCAAGGAGAAAATACTACAAACAGTCAGAAAGAAACAATTCAAATATCATAGAGCCCCAGTCAGGATTACACAGGCTCTGGCAGCTTCCACATTGAAGGATTACAAGATTTGAAATATGACATTCTGGAAAGCAAGGGAAATGGATTTACAATAATGAATCACCTACCCATCAAAACTGACTATATTCTTTCAGAGAAAGTATGGTTATTTAATAAAATAGAAAATTCCAATAGTTCCTGAAGAAAAAACAAGATTTAAACAGAAATTTGATGTCCAAATACAAAATTCAAGAGATATATAAAAGGAGAAATAAGAAAGAGAAAAAATTTAAGGGTTTCAATAATTACTTATATTCCTGTAAGGAAAGATGATATCTGTAACTTTTAAAAATTATCATTATCATAGTAGTTAGAAGAAGTATACATAGACAGAG
>NW_025379320.1:0-1787 GCF_016433145.1 Gracilinanus agilis
AAAAAATATATATATATATATATATATATATATACACAAATGTATGTTTATGATTGTGAAACTATATTTTTTCCTATTTTTCTCCTGTACTATGATATTATTAGGTGTCTTATACAATTTCTTTACATCCCAGCAGTAAATGAAATCATTTATATTGGTTGTATACTTCTCAAATTTGGGAGAAATAGACTGTTCAGATAAATATCGCCAATCCATATTATGATACTTTATGCAGGGAAGATATGGTTCATTTCTCTACCCAAGTAAAGGGATGGAAAACCCAAAGTCTTTTCAAAGATAACTCGATCCACAACATGTATCATCTAGCATCTTCTGCCTTAATGTAAGCCAGTGTTTCTTAGCACAGCAAGCAATATTAATTTATGCTTTCAATTCCCCTTACTAGTTCTGGAAATGGCCTTAGGAAAAAAAAAGCTGATGAATATTCTTAAACTCACCTGAATTGTTCGTATGAAGGCTACTGTCACTCGTTCCTCAAATTCATTCAGAGGAGTGTAAAGATTGAGGATTTTGACAATCTGTTGCAGTCAAAAGAAATGGTGGTCACAAAAAAGGTAAAAGCTATCTGGATCTCTAGAAAACCTCGAAGAATGGACTTTAGGACTGAAAACAGATAAAGTCTTGAATCCAGACCCAAATAAGGAATAGACAACAGAGTCTGGGCTGAACCAAATCCATACCCATAAAATTCTCACACGGAATGCAGTCCTCAACTTGTCTCCCCCAAATGGCCATCTATTTTTGGGCAAATGGATGTCTTTGAAGGTGAATGGCACTTTTTTTTTTTTTGCCAAGTAGCTAGAATTTGCTTTCCGAAGCATTGATGTTTTTGCCTAACAGCCCTCTCAACTTCGCTTTTAGGAATTAGGAATTAGAAAACGTCTTTTCTTTATTTTCTGATCTAGAATATGTAAGCATCATAGTGTGGAGTCACCTGCTTTATGACAGCTCTATGTCCTCCAACCTTGGGGCTTTGCAATTAAAATATATATATAATGAGAATTCGAGACTCAAAATTCTTTTTAAAATGTTAGAAACTTTTTACATGTAATTGGGGGTGGGAATTAAATTTAAAACAAAACAAAACAACATAGCTGCAAGCATCACAACTTTTCTCCAAAGTAAGGTGTGCCAGATGACAGCTCTGCCAGTATGCAGGAGAAGCAGCCCATGACAGTTTTATACCTGTTGTGTACTGAGGGAGGTGCATAAGGTGCAAATGGCCTCAGCATCTTCAGGAGTTTTCTTTTTTAACTGCAGGAGTTGGGCCGCATGGATCAAAGGCTCCATCGTTTCTGCTGCTCCACTCTGGTGGAGATTCTTCCCACGAAGCCACTCCTCCAGCTGGCTTATATTATACCTAGGTGCACAAGACAAAAGCAGATAATGGATGGAGGTGGTATGACAGAGAGAGGGCTGGGCATGGAGTCAGGAAGGCTAGAGTTCAAAATCGTCTTTGGGGATGATAGTAGCACCTACCTTCCAGAGTTGTTGTGAGGATCAAATGAGATATCTGTAGAGCACTTAAAACAGTGGAAGGCACAGAGTGGTACTTAATAAATCTACCTTCCTAGGGGCAGCTGGGTGGCTCAGTGGTTTGAGGCCACGTCTAGAGATGGGAGGTCCTGGTTTCAAATCTGGCCTCAGATACTTCCCAGCTGTGTGATCCTGGGCAAGTCACTTAACCCCCATTGTTTAATCCTTATCATTCTGCCTTAGAACCAATATACAGTATTAATTCTAAGACAGAAAGTAAGGGTTTAAAA
>NW_025379321.1:0-3390 GCF_016433145.1 Gracilinanus agilis
CTTTCTTTCTTTCTTTCTTTCTTTCTTTCTTTCTTTCTTTCTTTCTTTCTTTCTTTCTTTCTTTCTTTCTTTCTTTCTTTCTTTCTTTCTTTCTTTCTTTCTTTCTTTCTTTCTTTCTTTCTTTTTCTCTTCTTTACCTTCTTTCTTAGAATCAATACTGCCTAAGTCTAAGGCAGAAGAATGGAAAGGGTTAGGCAATGGGGGTAAACGAACATGCCAAGGGCCACATAGTTAAGAAGTATCCAAGGGCAAATTTAAACCCAGGACCTCTCATTTCTAGGCCTGACTCTCTATCCACTGAGCCATTCTTTTCAATATTCCAAATTGCCTCTCACCACTTAAAAACTGCATGCATCTTGATTTACTTCCTGTGTGTAAGTGGTTTGTGCCTAAATCTGTTTGAGTGTGATCATGGATGTATGTTTCTATTTGTGCACCTATGTACATATTTGTATGTTCACGCGTGTGTGCTTATAGGTATATGTTTGTGTCTGTGCATGCATCTTGGCTGCCCATCATTACGGCTCTAATGGAAAGACTGAAACGGATCGCAGCTTTCAATTAGCTCCTTGGGAGATTGCTGTGACAGCCAGTTACTGAACAGCAAGGCCTGAAGGAATGAATTAATTTGTAGTACACGGCAGTTAGAATCACTGTGTTAGCAATGGAACGAGACAGCAATAGACCCCGATAGAGCTTAGACGCAGCGGCACGAGGGAGCGCGGTACCTGGGAATGGCCTCTTCCCTCTCGTCCTGGCTCAGGAGATGGGTTCGGATCAGGAGAGCTGGGAGTGTGCTGGAGCTATGGGAGAGAGAACCCATTTCGTCTACCTCCCTGCCATGGGGTCCCGCCCCCCCACCCTGAGCACGCTATGTGGGGCTCCCATTGGTCCCAAGCCAAGGAAAAGCCGCTCAAGCGTGAGGCTTCCGGAGGAGGCAGTGCTGCCTCTGTCTGTGAGCATCTGCAAACAAACGCGCCAACCTTTCTGTCTCTTGTTGGCCGGGGGAGGCAGAGAAGTAGCCCCAGGGAACAAAAGAGATGGCCTGCTCCAGGGTGGTCCATGAGGCCAGTTCATAGGACATGAGTGCTCCGTCGTTCTCTGCCCTGCCACGTTTATAGGGGGGTCACATTTGTTTGGTTATCCTCTTTGGGAGCCCAAGCTCTGGCCTCCCAGAAATACACGGAGAGGTTTGTCAGAGGCCATGTATTCCATCTCATCCCTGAATTCCAGTCCCTACTGTGATGCTCATCAGCTAGCAAGCAGGTGACGAGTTCTTTTATTTGATACCTCCAGCGAAGGGACATCCCTGCCTCTCTGGGCAGCCCATTCCACATTTTTTGTTCCTGCTGTTTATTCATATCTCGTTGGGCAGGGGGATGGTTTCCTTGCAAAAATATTGGAGTGGTTTGCCTTTTCTTTCTTCAATTCATTTTACAGACAAGGAAACAGAGGCAAATAGGGTTAGAGTCTGAGACCAGATTTGAACTCCGGTAGATGTCTTCCTGATTCCAGGGCCAGCATTCTATCTACTGTGCCACCGAGCTGTCCACTCTACTTTTATTATTAAAAAAAAATTTTTTTTTAACCCATACCTTCTGTCTAGAAGGTAAGAGTTTAAAAAAAATTTTTTTTAAATAATAAATACTGTGTATTGGCTCCAAGGCAGAAGAGTGGTAAGAGCTAGGCATTGGGGGTTAAGTGACTTGCCTAGGGTCACATAGCTAGGAAGTGTCTGAGGCCAGATTTGAACCCAGGGCCTCCCATCTCTAGGCCTCGCTCTCAATCTACTGAGCCACCCAGTTGCCCCCAACCACTCCACTTTTAGATAGATCTAATTGTTAGAAAGTTTTTCCCCCTGATATCAAACCTAAATTTGCCTTTTTTGATGCTTCTAGCCATTGTTCCTTAATCTGATTATTGGGTTTAAGGAGATTAAGTCTAAACCCTTTTCCCTTTGACAGCCCATTGGACACTTTCTGAGGTCACCCCTGAGCCTTCTTTTCCCCCCTCCAATCAAAACATCCTCAGTTCTTTCAATCTTTTCCCAAATGGTTTAAACTCAAAGGGAATTCTGATTGCTCTTCTCTTGACACATTCCAGCTTTTCCTTCCTAAAATATGGTTCCCAGAATTGAACATAATATTCCAGATGTGGACTGACCAGAGAATGCATCTGGATTGCCATCTGCCAGCCCTGGATTTCTATGGCTCCCTTATTATAGCTTAAGTTTGAAAAGCATTGGGTGGTGTTTTTTTCCCTACCTGGCTTTTCACACACTCAGGAGGAAAAGAAACATAGTCCTTGGTAAACAGACTACCGGACACAACATCAGGGTTCTCTGCCTGGGCAAGTGGTTTTTTCATCTTGGAGTGTTACTTAGGGCAACTTAATTAAGTGACTTGGCTAGGGTCAGGATGTAGACTAGAATTCTGATGTTAGAAATGTGCGTGCATTTATTTCTAGGTCTATAGTTATACATATTTTTCTCGTTCATTTGTTTCAGTCGTGTCTGACTCCTCATGGCCCCATTTGGGTTTTTCTCGGCAAAGATACTGGAGTGGTTTGTTATTTTCTTCTCCAGCTCAATTGTCTCACTTTCCATCAGTATCAATTCTAAGATACAAGATAGTAAGGGTTAGGTAACTGGGGTTAAGTGACTTGCCCAGGATCACAAAGCTAAGAAGTATCTGAGGCCACAGTTGACTTTAAGTTCTCCTGTCTCTAGGTCTGACACTCGACCCGTTGTGCTACTTAGCTGCCCATCTAGCACGTTTTACAGATGAGGAAACTGAGGCAAACAGAGCTAAGTGACTTGCTTCTGGTCACATAACTATTAAGTGTCTGAGGCTAGATTTTAACAGGTGATACACACATATATTTACATTATGTTATATATGGCCATATACATATTACATTATATTATATGTGGTCATGTATATAACATGTATATATACATATGATATAGTTATATATGTAATATATATGCACTTATATATTACATATATAATATGGTTATATATGTAATATATATATATATATATACACACACAAATGCCTTCACCCCAACCTCCTAGTAAATTAATTTCTACAGAGATTGCCCATTCTGTATGGGTATAAATACATATATGTGTAGGTATATATATGTATATGTGAATACATGTATGTATTGTGTATATACATGCATACCTGCATTTAAAACTGAGCTAAGACTTTCAGATATACTCCACATTATAAGATACGATAAAACCAGAGAAGAGAATAGATTAGATATTGTTTGTGTTAATATATTATTATATGTTATATATATGATATAAAAGATATTGTTGTATCTTTTATGTTATATATTTTTATATATTTATTTGTTATATATTTTGTGATACTAAATAA
>NW_025379322.1:0-1154 GCF_016433145.1 Gracilinanus agilis
TATGGCTGGATCAAAGGGCAGGCATTCTTTTATAGCCCTTTGAGCATAGTTCCAAATTGCCATCCAGAATGGTTGGATCAGTTCACAACTCCACCAGCAATGCATTAATGTCCCAATTTTGCCACATCCCCTCCAACATTCATTACTCTCCCCTTCTTTCATTTTAGCCAATCTGCTAGGTGTGAGGTGGTACCTCAGAGTTGTTTTGATTTGCATTTTTCTAATTATTAGAGATTTGGAACACTTTCTCATGTGCTTATTGATACTTTTGATTTCTTTACCTGAAAATTGCCTATTCATGTCTCTTGCCCATTTGTCAATTGGGGAATGGCTTGATTTTTTTATACAATTGCTTTAACTCCTTGTATATTTGAGTAATTAGACCCCTGTCAGAGTATTTTGTTATAAAGATTTTCCCCCAATTTGTTGTTTTCCTTCTGATTTTGACTACATTGTTTTTGTTTGTACAAAAACTTTTTAGTTTAATATAATCAAAATCATTTAATTTACATTTTGTAATTTTTTCTAACTCTTGCTTGGTTTTAAGATTTTCCCCTTCCCATTGATCAGACAAGTATACTATTCTGTGTTCACTTAATTTGCTTATAGTTTCCTTCTTTATATTCAAGTCATTCACCCATTCTGAATTTATCTTGGTGTATGGTGTGAGATGTTGATCTAAACCTAATCTCTCCCATATTGTTTTCCAGTTTTCCCAGCAGTTTTTGTCAAACAGTGGATTTTATCCCCAAAGTTGGGCTCTTGGGGTTTATCATAGACTGTCTTGGTGATGTCACTTACCCCAAGTCTAGTCCACTGATCCTCCCCTCTGTCTCTTAGCCAGTACCAAATTGTTTTGATGATTGCTGCTTTATAGTAGTAATATAATTATTAATGGGTACAGAGATAAAATACATAAATAAGGACAATAGGTAACAGGCAGAATTATTATCAAGGGTCAGATTTTCTGTTGACATCTTTCTTTTACAGTTTCATCTCATTGCTTTTTCAACAGCCTAACCTTAAATACATCTATTTTTGGTTTCCTTTATTAGGCTATCAGGGAAAATGGATTCTCTTTGGCAAGGTTTCATTTGCTTTTCTTTTTCTTCCTTCCTTCCTTCCTTCCTTCCTTCCTTCCTTCCTTCCTTCCT
>NW_025379323.1:0-2630 GCF_016433145.1 Gracilinanus agilis
AAGGCTTTTTCAGCATCTATTGAGATAATCATGTGATTTTTCTTTGTTAGACTATTGATATGGTCAATTATGTGGATGGTTTTCCTAATGTTGAACCATCCTTGCATTCCAGGTATAAATCCTACCTGATCATGGTGGATGATCTTCTTAATTACTTGCTAGAGTCTCTTTGCTAATATTCTATTTAAGATTTTTGCATCTATGTTCATTAGGGAGATTGGTCTATAGTTTTCTTTCTCTGTTTTTGGTCTATCTGGCTTTAGAATCAGTACCATATTTGTGTCATGAAAGGAATTTGGTAGAACTCCTTATTTGCTTATCATATCAAATAATTTGTATAGTATTGGGATTAGGTGCTCTTTGAATGTCTGATAGAATTCACCTGTGAATCCATCAGGTCCTGGTGATTTTTTCTTAGGGAGTTCTTTGATGGCTTTTTCAATTTCTTTTTCTGATATGGGATTATTTAGGTATTCTATTTCTTCTGCTGTTAATCTAGGCAATTTATATTTTTGTAAATATTCATCCATATCTCCTAAATTGTTATATTTGTTGCCAAATAATTGGGCAAAATAGTTTTTAATGATTGCCTTAATTTCCCCTTCATTAGAGGTGAGGTCTCCCTTTTCATCTTTGATACTGTCAATTTGGTTTTCTTCTTTCCTTTTTTTTATTAGATTTACTAGTACTTTGTCTATTTTATCTGTTTTTTCAAAATACCAGCTTCTAGTCTTATTTATTAATTCAATAGTTCTTTTACTTTTGATTTTATTAATTTCTCCCTTAATTTTTAGTATTTCTAATTTAGTTTTCATCTGGGGATTTTTAATTAGCTCGCTTTCTAATTTTTTGAGTTGCATGCCCAATTCAATGATCTCTGCCCTCCTTAATTTGTTAATATATGCACTCAAGGATATAAATTTCCCCCTGAGTACTGCCTTGGCTGCATCCCACAGGCTTTGGTAGGATGTCTCATCATTGTCATTCTCTTCAATGTTTCTATGATTCCTTCTTGGATAGCTGGCTTTGGAGAATGACATTATTTAATTTCCAATTAGTTTTTGATTTGCCTGTCCAGGTGCCCTTACTAATTATTATTTTTATTGCATTATGATCTGAGAGGGTTACATTTATTATTTCTGCTCTTTTGCATTTGTTTGCAATATTTCTATGCCCTATTACATGGTCAATCTTTGTGAATGTACCATGTGCAGCTGAAAAGAAGGTGTATTCCTTTTTGTCCCTATTTATTTTTCTCCACATATCAATTAAATCTAATTTTTCTAGGACTTCATTCACCTCTCTTACCTCTTTCTTATTTATTTTGTGGTTTGATTTGTCTAGATCTGAAAGAGGAATATTTAGATCTCCCACTATTATGGTTTTACTATCTATTTCCTTCTTGAGCTCTGCCAGTTTCTCCTTCATGAATTTGGATGCTATACCACTTGGTGCATATATATTGAGCAGTCTTATTTCCTCATTGTTTATACTGCCTTTAATCAGGATGTAATGACCTTCCCTGTCTTTTTTAATCATATCTATTTTTACTTTGGCTTTGTCAGCGATCATAATAGCCACTCCTGCCTTCTTTTACTCATTTGATGCCCAAAAGATTTTGCTCAAGCCCTTAACCTTAAACTTGTGTATGTCCACTCGCCTCATATATGTTTCTTGTAGACAACATATGGTAGGATTTTGGTTTCTGATCTACTGTGCTATTTGCTTCCGTTTTATGAGCAAGTTCATCCCATTCACATTCAGAGTTACAATTATCAGTTGTGCATTCACTGACATTTTTGTATCCTCCCCTGGACCCACTCCTTCTTCTTCCACTATTTTCTTTTAAACCAGTGGTTTTCTTTGAGCCGGTATCCCTTATCCCCTCCCTTGATTAACTTCCCTTTCTACACCCTCCCTTGTTATTCCCCTATTTTTATTTTTAAAGGCCTAATGAATTCCCTTCGCCTTCTTCTCCCCTCCCTTTATTTGACCTCCCCACTCCCCTGCTTCCATTTGGTTTATCCCTTCTGACTTTCTCAGTAGGGTTAGATAGAGTTTTATATCCCAATGGATAGTACAGCTACTCTTCCCTCTCTGGGTTGATTACACTGAGAGTAAGGTTTAAATATTACCTCCTAATGCTCTCTTCCTCTCCTTCTTATTATAGTATTTATTTCCTCCCCTTCCCATGCCCTTTTGTGTGTAATAGAATATCCTATTTTTCTTATTCACTCAAATTTATTTTGATGTCCCCTACTATTCACCCCCCTCTTTCCCATCCCCCATGTCATCTTAGACCATTTATTATTCTGTCCTCTCCTTATGAGTTATTCTTTTGATTGCTCTAATAGTGAATATTATAATAGTGAATAGAGTTCACTACAGAGAATTATACATAGCATTTCTCCACATAGGAATACAGATAATTAGATCTTATTTAAGCCCTTAAAGACTCAAATTTAAAAAATTATGAGTTTCCTTTCTTTCCCCTCTGTTTCTTATTTACCTTTTCATGTTTCTCTCACTTTTTGTGGTTGAATATCAAACTTTCCATTTAGTCCTGGTCTCTTTTGTGCAAAGACTTGGAAATCTTCAATTTTATTGAATGCCCATACTTTCCCCTGGAA
>NW_025379324.1:0-3885 GCF_016433145.1 Gracilinanus agilis
GAAAGAAAGAGAGAGAAAAGAAAGAAAGAGAGAGAAAAGAAAGAGAGAGAAAAGGAAGGAAGGGAGGAAGGAAGGAAGGAAGGAAAAGAAATCAGGGAAGTCTTGTATGGAGTCGTAAAGAGCAAAGTTAAATAAGCAAAACCCAGAGAAAAATGTCTATACCACAATAATATAAAGAAAAATAACTTTGAAAGACATCATAACTCTATCAACGCAGTGAATGATCAATTCAGAGGACTGGTGATGAAGCATGTTTCTCTCCTTATCTTCACTCTTCTCATCTTTAAAATGTGGGGCTTGAACCAGATGGCCTGAGGCCATTCTAGACCAATGATGCACTAGGCAGCAGCAAAATGATGTAGTAGATAGAGCACTGGGTGTGGAATAAGGAAGTTGTTGTTGTTCAGTCATGTTTCAGTCATGTCTGACCCTTCATGATTCCATTTGAAGTTTTCTTGGCAAAAATATTGGAGTACTTTGCCATCTCCTTTTCCACCTCATTTTACAAATGAGGAAACCAAGAAAAGGTTAAGTGATTTGTCCAGCTAATAAATGTCTGAGGCTAAATTTGAAAAAGAGCCAGAGTGACTCCAAGCTCAATCCACAATGCCACCTAGCTCCCAAATCAGGAAGACCAAAGGTCTAATCTGACCTCAGTCTATATAACATTATATGCTAGGCACTTAACAAATATTAGCTCTTCTATATGTACATCAAGTGCTAGTTATGGTGATGATAATGAAAACCTGAAGCCAAATATATCCTCAAACCCCTTTGTGACCCTGAGCAAGTCAAGTTAATCTTTGTCTGCCTCAGTTTCCTCAGCTGGGGATAGTAAGAGCATTAAACTCCCAAAATTCTCATAAGAATCAAATGAGCTAATATTTATAGTGTCTGACACATAGTAGGAATTTAATAAATACTAATTGCCTTCCCCCTAGGTGGACTGTAGGTGTGGAATGAGGCACATGTTATCAGGCATGACCAATCTATTAATTTGCTTGGCTTGGCTGTAATTCGTTTTGTGAGAGAGCTCTTTCGAGGGTGAGGTAGAGGATGGGAGGAATCATTAGAACATGAATCATCAATAAAATACATTTTTTATTTTTTTAAATCTTTACTTTCTCTCTCAGAATCAATATTAAATATTAGTTCCCAGGAAGAAGAGTAATAAGGGGTAGGCAACTGGGGATAAGTGACTTGCCCAGGATCACACAGCTAGAAAGTGACTAAGGTCATATTTGAATCCAAGACTTCTTGTTTTCAGACCTGACTCTCCATCTACTGAACCACTAACTGCCACGATAAAACACTACTAAAAAGAATGGAAGACTGGAACCAGATTGTGAAGTGCTTTAATTGCTTAGCTGAGGAGTTTGAAACTTCTTAGAGTCCTGGAAACTTTTTGAGCAATATCAGATGTGTCATGGAAAGATTCCTTTGATAGATGGTAATTTCATAGCTCTAGAATTTGAAGAGATCTTGGAAACCATGATGTTCACCCCCACTAATTTTACAGACGTGGAAAACAAGATCTAGGAAAGTTCTTACTTACCAAAATACTCTTCCTACAGAGTTAGTGTTTTTCCCCACTAGGCTACAATATGTGAATGAAAGATGGAAAAGGCTGGAAGCACAGAGACAAATTAGGAAGCAATCACAATAGTCCAGGCAAGAGGAAGGCCAAGGTAGATACCACATAATAATAGCTAATACTTCTCTTATACTTTTAGGTTTGCAAAACACTTTTTCACATTATCTTTTTAAAAAACCCTTACCTTCCATCAATCAATCAATCATCAACCAATACTAAGTATTGATCCCAAAGCAGAAGAGCAATAAAGGCTAGGCAATGAGGATTAAGTAATTTGCCTATGGCCACATAGCTAGGAAGCATCTGAAGCCAGATTCCCAGTCGATGTGGGCTGAAATGTCCCACAAATCCTGCCAAGTAACTACAGACAACCAAAAGAACATGGAAACAATAACAAGTGGATAGTGTGAGGCCACCTTTCAGATAAGACATACAGGTTGCTTAGACTCAAAATTATCAGAAAATAATTCTCACGTACATAACCTAGGTCTTTGGTTGAGGTTCCTGCAGTTTCCTAGTGACAGGGGACGAGATTCAAATAATGCTCAATTTCCACAATCACTCCTTCCTTAAGAGTCTGCACAGAAAGAGCAATATCTGGTGGAAAGTTGCCCTAATTTCATTAGCATCCCATTTACATTGGGATTTGCACCTTCCAGTGGGCAAACAGTGAATCATGGATAAAGTCACACAAACCAAAGTGAACTATGGGCAAAGGGACAGCAGTTCCTTGGAAATGGCAGAGTAACAACCACCCAAATAAATGGCCCTTTCCTTAGTAACTAATGAAGATAAAGAGTATTCCTGAGAACTCTGTATCCACCTCAGTTCCTTCCTTCCTTCCTTGTTTCTTCTTTTACCAGATACTCTATGTCCTTATAATAAAGCTTGCTCCCTCACCACAGAGCCAGTCTGAGCTGTCAGTTCTTTGGACAAGACCCTGTTTACATAGCTCATAAGTACAAATGAATCAGGATTTGAACTCCGGACTTACTCCAAGCCTAGTACTTTACCCATGTTACCTACTACTGTTGCTCTTCACATAGGTTCTGAGCCCAAGAGTACTCCAAACTCAACTCCTGATTAGATCTGGGAATAAGTGCTTCCCAGGTCCAACAAAGGGAGGAGTAGATGCTGGAGCAAGAGCCTAAGTGATCTCCACACATGGAGGTCTGAGGTGTTTTTTTAGATGGCTTTGTTTATTTGTTTGCTTGCTTTAAAACTCTACTTTCTCTCTTTTTTAAATTTTTTTTACTTATTTTTTAAACTTTCACATTTGTTTTGTTGTTTTATTTTGTTTGTTTTTTTTCAAGTTCTTCAAAAGCTAGCAAATCTTACCTTCTGTCTTAGAACCAATGCCTTTGTTCTAAGGCAAAAGAGCAGTAAGAGCTAGGCAATTGGGGGCTGAGTGAATTACCCAGGTTCAGACAGCTAGGAAGCATCTGAGGTCAAATTTGAATCCAGGACCTCCCATCTCCCATCTCCATATGTGGCTCTCTATCCACTGAGCCACCTAGATCCCACTCAATGGTTTTGGAAAGGGCAATAACATGATTAAAAAGCCAGAGATGAAACAGGTTCATATGAGTGATGCATCTCTCTCCGTGCATCTCATGTGTGTAGTATACAGAATTGGGGTGATATAGTTTTTTCTAGCTTTGGCTGAGTTCCAAAAGCTGTTAGGGGTTTGGAATCTTGAGGAGGGGACAGTTGGTTGGGATCTTCCATGGAGGGAGGTAGTCTGATCAGCTGAGCTGTCTCTGACCTAACTGTAATATTGAAATCTAGCCTAGCTTTGATATATTTACTTAAGAAATTATTATTTTAGATAAACCCTTTATATCTTCCTTCCCATTACCATTCCTGCCTTCCCTCCCTTACCCTATATGTCTGTGGAGTTAATAAGGAGAGTAATTAGAGAGGAGTTAAATCTGTGAAGGGTTACTTAATTGACAGCATTAGTTATAGTTAGTCAGTCATCATTTATTCCCTTTAGATAGCAATAGCACTTTGTAAAGCTGAGTTTAAAGGCAGGTCCTTACTCAGACTCTATCTTTGCTTCCCTTCCCCCACCTGAGGTTCCTGAGACAACTGATAGGGCTTTCCTTTGATCCACCTTCCTAGCAAACATCCTTCAAAGAAAATAAACCCTTTTGTGTTTCAACAGCCCTATTAGTATAATTTGTCTGTTAGTTATCAAAAGGGAAGAAGAGGGAAAGAAACAACATACTCTGGGCTTAGAGGGAAGCTGGGGCATCCATCTTGAAGGAAGGTGTTACTTCAAAACAAGT
>NW_025379325.1:0-1033 GCF_016433145.1 Gracilinanus agilis
GTTCAGATGGGTTGGAGGATATTAATTAATACTGACTGGAACTTGGTTAAAAAATTGAAAATTGAAGGGATACCCACCAACTGGGGAATGGCTGAACAAGTTGCGGTATATGATTCCAATGGAATATTATGTGCTATAAGAAATAACGAGGGGGACAGCTATCTATCTAAAATTGATATCATATTGTTTAAATTCTCAATGGTTAGAGAAGGAGGGAGTATGGTAGAGAATTTGGAGATTGCAATTTCAAAAAATGAATGTTTAAAAATTTTTTAATGTAACTAAATGGCTAAGTAATAGCCTGGATAGAGTTCCAGACCTAGAGTTTGGAAGACCTGGGTTCAAATAAGGCCTCAGACACTTCCAAGCTGATTTCACCAAGTCATTTATCCTCATTTGCCTAGGCCTAACTGCCCTTTTTTCTTAGAATGAATTGTATTGATGCAAATACAGAATGTAGTTATTTAGAAATGCTACTGGGAAGTAGTTAAGGAATAAATGTTTTATAAAAAAGCATTGGAGACAATTAAAATGTTTGCTGTCGGGGCAGCTGGGTAGCTCAGTGGATTGAGAGCCAGGCCTAGAGACAGGAGGTCCTAGGTTCAAATCCGGCCTCAGACACTTCCCAGCTGTGTGACCCTGGGCAAGTCACTTGACCCCCATTGCCTACCCTTACCAATCTTCCACCTATAAGTCAATACACAGAAGTTAAGGGTTTAAAAAAAAAAAAATTAAAAAAAAAATGTTTGCTGTCATCCATTTGCTAAGTCATACATAAATAATATGTAAGTAAACCAACTAATGTTAATTTACTATTATACACAGAGAACACTGGAAATAGAAAGCATAGATTAACTCTATGTTAGACTTTCATGCCTGTAACTGATACCTCCAATCTACAGAAGAGACCTCTCTAACTAATCACCTAAAACTGAAATGTAATATCTATTCACTCAGAGGCATCAGAAGTCCTGCTCAGCTACCTGATACTCCTTGGCCCAACCTTCCACCAGAAAACTGGTATCATCTATAA
>NW_025379326.1:0-4946 GCF_016433145.1 Gracilinanus agilis
GAAGAGAAGAGAAGAGAAGAGAAGAGAAGAGAAGAGAAGAGAAGAGAAGAGAAGAGAAGAGAAGAGAAGAGAAGAGAAGAGAAGAGAAGAGAAAGAAAAACACTGATAGGCCGAGAAATCAGTGTGGTAAATAGATCAATGGATTTGGGAAGACCTGAATTCAAATCTCATTTCTGATGCTTAATTATCTCTGAGACTCTACGTTAATCTTATGATTATGGTATTAAGCAACTAAATGTTAAAGTGAACAGAGTGCCTGTAGTTTGGAAGACCTGAATTCAAATCTAGTTTCTGACATTTACTAGTTATGTGACCCTAGAAAGGTCACTTAACCTGTTTGTCTGTTTCCTCGGCCATAAGATGGGGGTAACAATAATAGCACCTACCTCATAGTTGTCGTAAGGATTGAAGGAGATGATATTTATAAAGTGCTTAGCACAGTGCCTGGCACATAGCAGATGCTACAGAAATGCTATTATTATTTTCATGGATCTAGAAAGACTCTCGGGTGTCCTCTAGTCCTACTCCCTCAAGCTACAGATGGAAGAAACTGAGGCCTTGAAGAGTTTCAAGGACTTGTCCAAAGTCACACAGCAAATAAGCATTTGAACCTGTGTCTTCCTAACTCCAAATCTAGACATTTTTCTCTCGGCCAGGCTGCTGGTTCCAAGTCCGGTGCCCTGCTGGCCGCCACATCCTCTGCCTGTCATTTCAGACACTCAAAGCAGTCCAAGATCCCCGTCCTAACACCCAGGTCATTCATACTAAGCTTGCAGTCCACTGAAACCTGCAGCTCTTCTTTTACAAGAGCATCTACTTCTCACAGGTACCCCCATGCTAGATATAAACACTTTCCGGTTTTTTTTTTTTAAGAGGCAGAGAGTATGGAAAGCAAAAGAGAAAACAGAGAAGGCAGAGCCCCAAAAAGGACAGCTTTTGCATTGCTAGAACATTCAGTTTTATTGGGCACATTATTTTTCAGCTTTCAACATGCCAGTATCAAAATAAGCTTTGTACATGTGAGGGTCGTCCCAACTTCTGTCATAGCCTAGAATCCCTCCATCTGGTCTATAATTCAAGGAGGAAAGTGTCAGGAGCACCAAAGCCCCCGAGCTCGTTACCCGAAACACACATACCCACAGCTGGCTGTAAATTAGGAGCAATAAAATCATCCGTGCAGTGAAAAGGAAAGATTCAAACGCTGGGACTCCCTGAGCTTAGGCCAGTGGGGCCATTTGGAAAGGGAAAAGGAAAGCTAAAGCCAGCAAGGGCTTCTTCCAAGTTGCACCAATAAAGGCCATCAGGAGGCGGCCCTCCTCAGGGGCAGGCGGGGGTGACGAGCGAGAGGTGAATGCTGCTCGGGAATGAAATGTGGGCACCTTCGCAGCGTCTGGGTCCTTTCATGAGCGGAGCCCCGAAGCGCCTGACGTCAGGCTTGGGGGCACAAACAGTCCGGGGGTCGAGGTCTTCAAGCTATTCAAGCAAATGACTTTTAAGTAATTCTAAGACCACTCCAGCTTGCCGAGACACAACCGCTTATCAAAGAAGCAGCTCTGCCAGCTGCTGGCCGGGGTATCAGAAATGCCCGTGGCCAGGACGGGCACTCACCCCGCCGGAGACGTCACTGTCCGCCGCTCTGCTGGGGAGAGGATGGCCGCCACCAGGCTCCCCGATTTCGAACATAAGGGGACGCAGGCTCTCTCGGGAAAGAACCGGTGAAGAGGCCCTGGGCGGCGCGGTACGGAGGTGGCCGCTGTCTCTGGGGGTTGGAGGGCTCTCCCACTAACCGGCAGCAGAATTGTTCTCCTTGGCCATAGAGGGCAGAACCAGGACGGGCCACGGGTTGCCAAAAGGGAAACTGAGGCTCCGTGTCAGCCAACCACCGCCCCTCCTCGCACGAATGCGGCTCTAGTCTCTCAAGTCGCCGGGTGCCAAGGTCCGAAGGGCCCTCGCCAAGCACCTCGAGCATCTGGACTCCAGCCTCTGGCAGAGCCCGTTCCCTGGGGAGGGGCTTGTAAACTCTCCAGATAAGCGTGGGTGCGGGGGCGAGGGGACCCTCACCCAGTCTGGGAAGGGTTGGAAACACCCAAAGAGCTTCGGGTGGGCGATCCCAAGGGTGAGCCTCCACTTGCCCATCTTTAAAATGGGGGAAATCGGAGCGCAGGAGCTCTCGTTCGGGGTCTGGCTCTGAGATTCGGGACTCAGAGGGCCACGAAGGGTCCTCTTGTTCCCGAGAGGCTGCCTCGGCCCTCCCGGCAGGCTCAAAGGCTACGTGGCAGACAGTCAGAACACACAGAGGACGCTTTGGGGACGCACAAATCAATCAGAGAAAACTACAGGGCGACGGCGACGGGCCTGAGCTGAGCTCCTGGGCTGCGGCTCCACCGCGGGAAACTTCACTCAAACTTCCTCAAGAGCTCCAGGATCTCGTCGTAGAGCCTGGAGGGGGCGTCGAGGCCCCAGATGAAGTCCAGATGCTCCCACTCGCGGATGTTCTTGTGGTACACCAGGTTGGTGACCTGCGTGAGCAGGAGGCCCGCGTCCTTGGGGTCCGCCAGCCAGTCTCGGCCGCCCGTCCACAGGGCCGTGGGGACCAGCATGTCCTTGACTCGATAGAAGGGAGGGCGAGTCTGGGAAAAGAAGGGGAAACCCGTGTTTGGTCCCCGACCCACCCTGGGAAAGCCGCGGCCGACCCGGAACCCCACGCCCCGCCCTTAGCTGGGTCAAAGCGGCTGGAGAAGGAGCCTCCGGCCAAAGGGAGGCTCTGCTGCCTCCGCTGCCAGGCCCCTAGGAGGATCCTCGCCCAGCCCCAGGGACGGTTTGGGCCCCACTTGGGTTTGTCGCAGGGTAGAAGGAAGGGAAGGGAAGACCCGGCGGGCAGCCTGACCGCCCATCCGCTGACCAAGGAAAGGAGCCTCCGCCGGCTCCCAGCCCTTCCTGCCGGCCCGGCATCCTCACCTGGTTGTAATGGAAGTAATTCTTATCTTGGCTGCCCCAGTCGTAGGCTTTAAACTCCCCCGTTTTGAAAGCCTAAACAACGAGAATTTTTAATGAATGAAAAGGTTAGAAAGAGTTCAGAGACACGCTGCAAGCTAACACAGGAGCACAGCACCGGCCACGGCCACCAGCCAGCCCCCATTTACCTTCTGCCTCAGAATCAGTGCTGTGTACTGCTTCCAAGGCTAGGCCACGGGGGCCAAGTGACTTGACCAGGGTCACACAGCTGGGAAGTGTCTGAGGCCAGATTGGAACCCAGGACCTCCCGTCTCTGGGCCTGACTCTCAATCCACTGAGCTACCCAGCTGCTCCTCCCCTCCCACCCCACAGAAGACTCAGCTCAAAGGCCACATCTGGAGACCAAAGGACGGCGTCCAGGGCTCCGGGGATGGACAGAAGGACGTTCTTAGGAAAACAGCAACTGGCCCCGCAAGGGAGAGGCCGCAGACCACTCTGGGAATGAGGCACCCCGAGGTGCGCGGACAGACTCCGAAGACCCTGAGTGCCCTGAGCACGCTGGTGTCCAGGACGGCACCCAGCCACGGCTGTGGTCACTGTCCCCAGTGAGTCCGCCACAGAGGAGCCCGCCGGACCCGTGAAGCAGAGAAGATCCAAGGCAGGACTCCCGGCGGCGCCCCCGCTCGTGCCCTTCCTCCCACTTCCTGCGGCTGGGCAGTGGCTGGCGGAGCCGGGACAGGAGCCAGCTGAACGCGCCCTCCTGGCCAAGCGCTTCCTGGGATCCCAAGCTCCGGGCTCTCAGGTTCGGCCCATCCTGATGCCAGGACCGAGGAGAAGAGGAAAGAGGAGTCTGGGAGGATGCGGCGTCCTCGCCAAGCGCGCCCGGCACCAAGGACCCAAACAAGCAGCAGAGCCACGGGGAGGCGGGAGCGTGGTCTGCGCCGGGACGGCGGCCTGGTCCACCCTCCTGGGAAAGGCAGGAGTCGCTCTAGAACAAGCCACGGACCCCGAGCCCGAGAGGCGAAAGGCAGGACGAAGGCCACCCCCAGGAGAAAAGTTTATGGCAACGTGTGTTGTTGCAGGAAACCAGAAACAAGACGGGGCGGCGCGAATCCTGCGAAGGAGGGGAATGGACAGAGCAAACGGAAGAACTCAGAGAAACCCGAGAGGAGCCGACGCCGAACCAGGACCAGAACTCGCACGGGTGCCCCAAACTGAGACCAGGAAGGGCTTCAGAGGAAGGCGAGAGGCGGCCAGAGAGCAGGACGCCGGCTCGCAGTCACGGCAGGCACCGGTGGGGAGCGGCATGCAGCGAGGCACGCGGCGAGGATGCGGCCACTGTGGTCGCTGCTTCTGCTAAACGCGTTTTGTGACCAGAAAGGCGTGTGGAGGCGGGCGACGGGCCGCGGGGAGTAAACAGGACAGGAAGGAGCTACTGATTTTTTTTATTTTCAGTTTCTGCTCCTCCACGTCTGCCCTCCGGAATGCTCCTGGGCCCTCGGGGGCTCCGCGGGTATATTCCAGGCCAGGAAGGAGGTGCGTAATGAAGGCGGCTCTCCAGATCAGATCTCTGCGCGGCAGCAGACAGCAGGGCCGGCCGGCGCAAAGAGGCCAACGAAGGACGGAAATCAGGGGAGAAAAACCCCACGAAGGAAGATGGCCTCAGAGTCGGGCGGCTGCTTCAAAGGGTAACCATGAGGGACCACCAGGTGGCTCAGCGGATAGAGTCAGGCATCGGGATGGGAAATCAAGTCTGGCCTCAGACACTTCCCAGCCGTGTGACCCTGGGCAAGTCACTTGACCCCCATTGGCCACCCTTACCAATCTTCCACCAAGGAGCCAATACACAGAAGTTAAGGGTTAAAAAAAAAATTTTTTAAAAAGAGAGAGAGAGAGAGAGAGACAGAGACAGAGAGAGAGAGAAGGAGGGAGGGAAGGAGAGAGAGACAGAGACAGAGAGAGAGAGAAGGAGGGAGGGAAGGAGAGAGAGA
>NW_025379327.1:0-2615 GCF_016433145.1 Gracilinanus agilis
CTTCCTCCCTCCCTCCCTCCCTCTCTCTATCTACCTTTTTTCTTTCTTTCTTTCTCTTTCCCTCCCTCCCTTCCTTTCTTTCTTCCTCACTCTCTCTTTCTTTCTTCCTCACTCTCTCTTTCTTTCTTCCTCACTCTTTCTTTCTTTCTTTCTTTCTTTCTTTCTTTCTTTCTTTCTTTCTTTCTTTTCCTTAAACTTTTACCTTCTGTCTTAGTATCAATTCTAAGACAGAAGAGCATTTGGGGTTAAGTAACTTGCTACAGCTAGGAAGTGTCTAAGGCTAGATTTGAACCCAGATCTTCCTGATTCCAGGCCTTGCACTCTATCTCCTGGGCTCCCTAACTGCCTCCATATGAGTCTTTCTAAACTATATTTCCTATTGTATTAACAAATAGAGGTCTTTAGGATTCTGTATACTTATTTGGTTTTGGACCAGAATTTTATAATCCCTAGAAGACTAGGATTTCCCCCAAGGTTCTGTCCTGGATCCTTGTTTCTCTCTATATATACTCTTTCTTCTAATGACATCATCAACTTAGCACAGGTTCAATTATCAGTTCTATGCAGATGACTCCTTGATCTCTATATCCTGCCTTAACCTCTCTCCTGGCCTCTAGGCTCATATTCCTAGCTACCAATTGGACAGTTCAAACTGGATGAACCATAGACATCTCAAACTCAACTTGTTCAAAAGAGGCCCAAAGAACCAAACTCATTCCTCTTCTGATCCTCTGTTACTGTCAAATATGTCTCCATTTTTCTTGTCACCCAGATTCACAATCTTAGTGCTAGCCTGAACTCCTCACTCTCCCTCACTTACCTAACCAGTTGCCTGGTCTTAGCATTTCTATCTCTCATCTTAACCCTTCTTCTCTATTCACATAGTCACCAGCCTGGGATCAGACCCTCATCACCTCCAACTATTGGACTATTGCAATAACGTACTGGGAGGTCTCCCTGCTCCAATCCATCCTTCACAACTTCCAAAGTTATTTTTCATAACATTTCTGATCATGTCAATCCATACCAAACAAATTCCATTACCTCTATGATTAAATAGAAATTTCTCTTTTTGACATTTAAAGTTCTTCCCAACCTGGTGTTTTCTTTTCTTTTGGTACATATAAAAGTTTACAAAGGGGCACCTAGGTAGCACCTAGAAAACCAGGTTTGGAGACCAGAGGTCCTAGGTTCAAATCTGACCTCAGACACTTCCTAGTTGGGGAACCCTGGTCACTTAACCTGGATTGTCTAGCCCTTGCTGCAATTCTGTCTTTGAATTGATACTCAGACAGAAGGTAAGGGTGTATAGGAAGGAAGGAAGGAAGGAAGGAAGGAAGGAAGGAAGGAAGGAAGGAAGGAAAGAAGGAAGGAAGGAAGGAAAGAAGGAAGGAAATATGGAAAGAAAGAAGGAAGGAAGGAAAGATGGAAGGAAAGATGGAAGGAGACAAGGAAACAAGGAAACAAAGACCAATATCAGTTCAGTAGTAAGGTGGCATAATGGATAGAGTGCTAGACACAGAGCTAAGAGGACCTGAGTTTGAATCCCACCTCAGACAGTTATTAGCTGTGTAACTTAACCTTAGACCCAGTTTCCTCATAAGTAAAATGGGAATAATAATAGTATTCACCTCTCAGGGTCACTATGAATATCAAAGGGCAGAATAAGTATATTTTAATAATTATATATATTTTATGTAATTTGGATAATTTTATAGACATAAAGCACTTTGTAAACTTTGAAACACTTCTAAGTTGTAGCTATTTATATTGTCAGTCTTCTTACATGTCTCTTCTTTCTACACACTCTAAAGTCCAGCTACACTGACTTGCCTACTTGCTGGTCCTCCCTCAGGATGCTTCATCTCCTGATTCCTGGCCTTTGCATTGACTGTCCTCCAGGCCTAGAATGCTCCCCCTCCTCACCTTGACCTCTCAGAATTCCTGGTGCCTGCAGGAATCTGCTCAAAGGCCACCTTGAGAAGGAGACCTTGCCTTTTTCCTGCTTTTTCTTTCTCCACATTGATTCCGTATATATTACACATGTAATATTTCTATGTTTTATATGATATTAGCATATATGTGTGATATATTTATATATTATATAACATTTGCCCATATTGTATATGTAATTTGTTTGTCAATATTGGATTTGCACATATATATACAATTAACTTCCAGGTATTATATGTGCACTACATTTGCATATATTATGTAATATTTATGTGTCATGTGTGGTTATAATTGCACATGTTGTATAATCGATTATATATTGTGTTATATGTTTGTGTATATTATACTTAATATATTTGTGTTATTATTATTATTGCACGTGTATTTTATATATGCATATATGTGATTTTATATTTGTATTGCCTCCAGAATTTGACTGTAAACTTCTTGAGGGCAAGTACTATTTTTGTTTTTTTTCATTGTATTCTATTACTTAGAACTCCACTTGGTACATAGTAAACTTAATAAATACTTATTGATCATTGATTAATTCTATCCTCAAGCCTCCCATACCACCTCCTCCTTCTCCCAGACCAGCTAAAGTCATTGCCTTTCACTCTCCTGAGAAACTGAGGCCATTTGCTCTGAAGTCTCTCTTCCCC
>NW_025379328.1:0-3703 GCF_016433145.1 Gracilinanus agilis
AGAGGGAAAGAGAGAGAGAGAGAGAGAGAGAGAGAGAGAGAGAGAGAGAGAGAGAGAGAGAGAGAGAGAGAGAGAAAGAGAGAGAAGCCTTTGTAGTATATGTGCTATGAGATCAAGCTAAATCATCCTCTCTAATCATCTCCCTATTGCCCTGAGCATTTATAATGGGCATTGGGAGGATAACTTTGGGCACACAATGAAAGTTTTCTCAGTGCTTCTTTAGTTACGTGGCCTTACTTTTGGTAATAGTGGAACTACCACTTTGGATTCTTTTGTCCCTGATGTACCATAGAAGGAAGCAGAAATAGCATTCAAAGAAAGGAAGTTGTGAAAAGCACATGAACCAAGCAATTGACCAATTAACAACATATTAAGTGCTTAGTCTATGCCAGGCTAATTCTAAATTCTAATTCTAAAACAAAGAATGGAAGAATCTTTACTTGCAATGAGTTTACATTCTAATAGGGGAAAGAAGACCCCCAAAGGATATACATGCAATGGAAATATCAAGTGAATACATACAAATATTCATTATAATTATATCTGAAAACTTAAAATTATTTGTGACTTGAAGGGACCCAGAAAGATGCATGGTGGACAGTGGTAGACCACAGCATGTTACTGATGACTTGCTCAGAAGAAATTCTGTAAAAAGACATTATCAAGGACATTTTGACCAGACAAAGAGGCAGTCTGATCACGTAGAGTGAGCAAGAGATGACAGCTGGCCAGCCTGTGTGTTGTACTAGTGTCCATTAAAATAAAAAAGGCTGATTTTTGTTTTTATATCACATTTATTTCCCAATATATCTCTCTGTCCTCCCCTAACTAGAAAACCAACCTTTTGTTCTAAAAGAGAGGAAAAAAAGAGAGAAAAGGGGGAAAAGCAATCTAGCAAAAATAAAACCATACATCATACAGGTCTCCATATTTGCAATATTCCCCATCCATAGTCCTTCACTTCTGCAAGCATGGGAGGGAGGTATATTTTCTAGTATCTTCAGGATTGAGCTTGGTTCTTAGAATTAGATAGCATTCACTGGGTTTCTTTTGTTCATCATTATTTCTCTTTTTATGTGCATTGTTGTATTTAGTGTATATACTGTGTCTTTGGGTCTGCTTATATTTCACATTGAATCAGTTCATGTAAGTCTTCTTAGGCCAGGTGCCTTTTTACCTCTTCTATCTGATCATCCATTAACCCCCCAATCCAAGATATATTATAGGGGGTGGAAAATCAGTCAGAGAGTAAGAAATCACTTTGCTGTTAGGAGCAAAAAAGTGAGATCCCATCTAGAAATTCTAGGATCTTAACTGCTTGGGATTTTGTTTGTACTTCAGACAAAGTTTTTCTTACTCTTAACTCTTTCCTCACCTCCTGATTTAGCTTCTATTCAATTCAATTTAATTCTATGATGCTTACTAAAACCTATTGCACAAGGTCATTTATTTTTGTTACATTTATTACACTTCTTGCTTTGAGCCTTAGAAAATATGTGACCACAGAAAAATATTCTAAATTAATTAATTAAATAAAAATTTCAAACAAACAAAAAAGAAAACAACTGATGGATTAAACCAGATAATACCCATGTTTTGTTTTTTTTGAAAGATTTATATAAGATTCTCATATGAAACATATTTGAGAATTTGGACAACAACAACAACAACAACAACAACAACAACAACAACAAAAGACCCTCCAGTATGGTCTGCACAAGTGACCATGTTGAGTTTAAGGAGCCAGCAGAAATCGAGGGCTAGGAATCTTGGAAGACAGTTAGAGATGCTTGAAGTTGCTAGAAAGGTCAAGGCTTAGGAATCATCTCTATAGAGAGAGTAGCTGAAGGATTGGGAGTGAATAATGTTATTGAGGGGGATGGTATGCAGAGAGAGAATGCCCTAATAAGGGTGAGGCAGTGGCTGGAGGGATCTGAGAAGCTGTGATCAGAGAGGTAAGAGGAGAACTAGAAGAGTATAAACTAGAGGAGAAAAGAGTTTTCAAAAGAAGAGTCAGTCAGTCTAATCCAACCCAACATTTATTATGCATGCATGGTGCTAGGTACTAGAGATGCAAAGAACAGAGCCTGAGAAAGGGGATAGACTTGTGATTTCATTAGAATTGGGAATTGCCAAGGGGGGATTTCTATGTACCAATGGAAGTCATCATCTTCTCTGAAATTTATTGTTTTAAAGAGGTGTGTAGAACAAGGAGGGGAATGGAATAACTATTTATATGGCACCTACTATGTGTCAGACACTGATACTTGTTTTTTGCCATCTGATCCTTGAAACAACTCCTTGAGGTAGGTGCTATTATTTTCCCAATTTTATAGTTGAGGAAATTGTGGCAAATAAAGGTTAAAGTGACTTGCCCAGGGTCACACAGCTAGGAAGTGTGAGATTGGATTTGAACGTAGATTTTTCTAACTCTAGACCCAGGGGTCCATTCACTGAAACACCAGTTGCTTCTGTGGGTTGAAGTGATTTGTCTAGCCAGTACGTGTTAGAGGTAAGACTTGACCCCACATCTTCCAGGCTCCAAGAATAGCTTTCTAACCTCAATGACAAAGTGAAAAACCATATCATAGTTCAAGTTAAAAGAGGTCAAAGAGGATGAAGATGAACAAAAGTCTATTGGCTTCGACTTCCGGTTAAGATGGCGGCAGAGTAAGGAGCAGCTGCTCGATCTCTCCTGACCGAACCACACAGAACCCCTCAAGGGGAAATAAAAACGAGTCCAGAGGAACGAAGGAACCACACAACAGGGCGCAGCATTGAAGGTACGCAGAATCGGGGCATTTCCACACTTTAAAGGGGTGAAACAGTTCACACTAAAACACGAGAGGAAGAAGCCCCTCCCCCACCCCCCACACCGCACAAGCCGGTAAACAGGACTGGGGCAACCAGAAAATCACTGGCAGCCCCTGAGCCCGTACCTGTGCGCTGCAAGACGAGGGACCCCAGGTGGCTGGGACTCTCCCTGAGCGCCCACGTGGGTGAAGGCACCGCCTCTGGCTGGGACAAAGGCCCCTAAAACTCGGCCTTTCCCAAGCTCTGAAGGCATCGCCTCAGGGGCGAATAAAGATCTCCAGCCCACGGACTTTCACTACCTTCTGCGGGGGTGAAAGCAGGGCCCTAAGAGCATCAGCGCAGGCAAAGGCAGTGCCCTAGGCTTGAATAACGATCTCCAGCCCAGGCTTGGACCTCCAGAGAGGACCCGGTGCAGACCCAGCGGGGCAGTGGAAGCAGCCCCAAAGACTGCTGAAGGAACCTCGGGCAGAGGGGCAGACCGGGAACTACCAGGAGGCCTGACCCCGAGGACAAGGAGACCGGAGCCCCCCCCCACCCCCCAAGCTTGCAAGGCCCAGGCAGACCCGGAGTGCAAAGACAAAGCGGAAAAGGGGCGGGGCTAACAATGGCCAGCAATAAGGAAGTCCAGAAGAAAAGGACCATCAAGAGAAACTCTGGACCACTGGACAACTTCTACACAGAGAAAATCCAGACAACAGAGGAGGGAAAACAAAAATCCAAACCTCCCCAAAAAAATGAAAGCTGGTCACAAGTTATGGAAGAGTTTAAAAATGAAATGCTGAGGAAGATGGAAGAAATCTGGCAAGAAAATAACAGTTTAAAAGGCAGAATTTCGCAATTGGAAAGTGAGACAAGACAACTGAAGACCAAAAATGACCAGATTGAAAAG
>NW_025379329.1:0-2793 GCF_016433145.1 Gracilinanus agilis
AGAGCAACTAATCCCAATACCATACAAATTATTTGATATGATAAGCAAAGAAGGAGCCCTACCAAATTCCTTTTATGACACAAATATGGTACTGATTCCAAAGCCAGGGAGATCAAAAACAGAGAAAGAAAACTATAGACCAATCTCCCAAATGAACATAGATGCAAAAATCTTAAATAGAATACTAGCAAAGAGACTCCAGCAAGTAATTAAGAAGATCATCCACCATGATCAGGTGGGATTTATACCAGGAATGCAAGGATGGTTCAACATCAGGAAAACCATCCACATAACTGACCATATCAATAGTCTAACAAATAAAAATCGTACGATTATCTCAATAGATGCTGGAAAAGTTTTTGACAAAATACAGCATCCATTCCAAAGTATAGGAATAGAAGGACCTTTCCTAAAATTAATAAACAGTATATACCTAAAACCATCAATAAGCATTATATGCAATGGGGATAAATTAGAAGCCTTCCCAATAAGATCAGGAGTGAAACAAGGATGCCCATTATCACCTCTATTATTTAACATTGTACTAGAAACACTAGCAGTAGCAATTAGAGAAGAAAAAGAAATTGAAGGTATCAAAATAGGCATTGAGGAGACTAAGCTATCACTCTTTGCAGATGATATGATGGTCTACTTAAAAAATCCTAGAGAATCAACTAAGAAGCTTGTAGAAATAATCAACAACTTTAGCAAAGTTGCAGGATACAAAATAAATGCACATAAATCATCAGCATTTGTATATATTTCCAACACATTAGAGCAGCAAGAGGTAGAAAGAGAAATACCATTTAAAATCACCCTACACAATATAAAATACTTAGGAATCTATCTACCAAAACAAAAACAACAATTATACAAAAGCAACTACAAAACACTTTCCAAACAAATAAAACTGGTTCTCAACAATTGAAAAGCCATTAATTGCTCATGGGTAGGATGAGCTAACATAATAAAAATGACCATTCTACCCAAATTAATTTACCTATTTAGCACCATACCTATCAAACTACCAAAAAACTTCTTTACTGAATTAGGAAAAACTATAATAAATTTTATTTGGAATAACAAAAGATCAAGAATATCAAGGGAAATAATGAAAAAAATGTGAAGGAAGGGGGCCTAGCAGTACCAGATATTAAACTACACTATAAAGCAGCAGTCATCAAAACTATATGGTACTGGCTAAGGGACAGAAGGGAGGATCAGTGGAATAGACTTGGGGTTAATGACATCAGCAAGAAAGTGTATGATAAACCCAAAGAGCCCAACTTTTGGGACATGAATCCACTATTTGACAAAAACTGCTGGGAAATTTGGAAAACAATATGGGAGAGATTAGGTCTAGATCAACATCTCACACCCTACACCAAGATAAATTATAAGTTAAGTGAACACAGAATAATATATCTGTCAGATCTCTGGGAAAGGAAAGATTTTAAAAACAAGGAAGAGTTAGAGAAAATTACAAAATGTAAATTAAATGGTTTTATTATATCAAGCTAAAAAGCTGTTGTACAAACAAAAACAATGTCAAAATCAGAAGGGAAATAACAAATTGGGAAAAAATCTTTATAGCAAAAAAACTCTGACAGGGGTCTAATTACTCAAATATACAAAGAGTTAAATCAATTGTATAAAAAATCAAGCCATTCCCCAATTGATAAATGGGCAAGAGACATGAATAGGCAATTTTCAGGTAAAGAAATCAAAAGTATCAATAAGCACATGAGAAAGTGTTCTAAATCTCTAATAATTAGAGAAATGCAAATCAAAACAACTCTGAGGTATCACTGCACACCTAGCAGATTGGCTAAAATGAAAGAAGGGGAGAGTAATGAATGCTAGAGGGGATGTGGCAAAATTGGGACATTAATGCATTGCTGGTGGAGTTGTGAACTGATCCAACCATTCTGGAAGGCAATTTGGAACTATGCTCAAAGGGCTATAAAAGAATGCCTGCCCTTTGATCCAGCCATACCATTGTTGGGTTTGTACCCCAAAGAGATCATAAATAAACAGACTTGTATGAAAATATTTATAGCTGTGCTTTTTGTGGTGGCAAAGAACTGGAAAACGAGGGTATGTCCTTCAATTGGGGAATGGCTGAACAAATTGTGGTATATGCTGGTGATGGAATACTATTATGCTCAAAGGAATAATAAACTGTAAGAATTCCATGTGAACTGGAAAGACCTCCAGGAACTGATGCAGAGTGAAAGGAGCAGAGCCAGAAGAACACTGTACACAAAGACTGATACACTGTGGTAAAATAGAATGTAATGGACTTCTGTACTAGCAGCAATGCAATTGCACAGGACAATTCTGAGGGATTTATGGTAAAGAAAGCTACCCACATTCAGAGGAAGGACTGCAGGAGAGGAAACATATAAGAAAAACAACTGCTGAACGCATGGGTTGGGGTGTACATGATTGGGGATGTAGACTCGAAACTACCACACCAATGCAACTATCAGTAATTTGGAAATAGGTCTTGATCAATGACACATGTTAAAACCAGTGGAAATGTGCATCGGCCATGGGTGAGGGGAGTGCGGGGGGGGGTGTGAAGGGGAAAGTAGGAGCATGAATCATGTAACCATGTTAAAAATGAATATTAATAAATGTTTAAAAAATAAAAAAATAAAATGGCTAGTGCTGGGTGGAAAACCCACGTGGGGTGGAAAGATTTTTTTATACATAACCCTCTTGAAAAAAAAAATACTGGCTCAGATTAGTAGACTCTCAGCAGCAGATCCATCCGGGCAAGCAAGGGCT
>NW_025379330.1:0-6111 GCF_016433145.1 Gracilinanus agilis
CTCTCTCTCTCTCTCTCTCTCTCTCTCTCCCTATCTATCTATCTATCTATCTATCTATCTATCTATCTATCTATCTATCTATCTATCTATCTATCTATCTTTCTCTCTCTCTCCCCCTCTCCCATACGGAATGCAAGAAACCAGAACAAAAGAAGATGTTAAAATGTAAAAGATATGATGTTGTCAGGGCCAGATGTGGAGAGTCAGGGATCTAGTCCAGTAGGCAAATACTTGTGTCCTTAGTTTTTTACTTTCCTTACCACTAACATATGGTTGTTGACAGTCAACGAAGCACGAACAAAGACAAGAGCATCTCGACTTGCTGTTAATTAGATGTTTTGACTGGAAACCGCCACTCCTTATGGCAAAAAAGCACTAGTCTAAAATAAGTGTTTCTTAGGGAGGATCCAAATCAGCCACTCAGGATTTGCTGCCCACAACCATATGTAGACTCAGAAAAAGTCTAAAACAATTCTCTTACAAAGGCATGATGCAGAATGTCTTGGGTTTCTCTGTGAAGTTCATGGATAACCTTAAACATACATGTGCACAAACCATAGCAGATGTGGGCCCCTGGAACACAATGGAAAATGAAAAACATATCCAGGACTCATCATGGCACACATTCAACTCATAAATATGAGGGAGACATCACAGCAATCTGTTCTATACCCCTGGATGTAATTACCTGCTTTGACCACTTAAAAGGAAAATTATAGCTGTTCAACATCTTTATATACCATACACAAGTAGAACATTGCTGAGTTTCAGCATCCAAAATCAAAACCATTATTAGAAATTACAGTGTTGCAGACATTACTGGAAAGTTGGGGGGTTATTCATTTATTCATTCATTTATTGAATGATTTATTTTTTATATAGCTCTAAATAAGCTATGGTCCCTGCCCTCAGGGAGTGAAAAGAGGCTAGTAGGATTCTAGGCTTTGAAACCCAAGGCTTTGCTCCTTCCTAACTTGCTAAAAGTTGTATGATATGTGTGGTTTTGTAATGAGTATATTTTCTCTGTAGAGCTACTTAGTTCCTAACAACAATAATTGGAGTTACACGTAGTGCTTATGTGGAGAAGTAAATATACCACCCCCAGTACAGAGCTTTGGTAATTATGTAGTGTGGTTTCTTATGCCATACCTCATCTGTGGATAAATAGAGGCTTTCATTCAATGGAGCTATCAATCTGGCACCTTTCACAAGTACTAAATTCATGTTAGGAAGAAAAATGACCCAAAAAGAAATTGGGTAAAATCTATTTGTTAAAATTCAAGGGTAGATAAATAGTCTTGACTGTAATTGACTGTGAATTATTTTGTGATACTATTATATGAAGGATGCTACAAAAGTAAATTGTATTATACTGTAAATAAAAAACAGAAGGGTCCTCTATTTGTTAAAACTGTACAAATGAGATATATCTGTATCTGCTATATCCCTTTTTCTTGAATCTGGCCCAATGTTCCCATCAAATTACATAACATTTCATATTCTGACATTTTTAATATTCATCTTTGGGCAAAGAAAAGGAGAGAAGCATGGTAAATATTACTTTTTAAAGAGTTGCACAAAGCAAAATGTTCCAAAATAGGCAATAAATGAATTAGCTCAAGGATGGAAAATTCAATTTAAATAATGAATTGGGAACATATCAGAAATTAGATTCTTATATTTTTAGAGTAGCTTGAAAAACTTATCCTGGTACAAATCTGCTAATATTTGGCAATGTTGTTATTCAATCATATTTAAGCAAAACTCTAAATTAAAGTTACTGAATACATATTTGATTTTCACATGCCATCTATTTGTCAATGCTGTGATAAAATTGATTGCCAAAATGCATTATTGATCATCTGTCATGTGAGAATAATTTTAACCAGTGATTAAATTTACTAAAATTGATTTTTGATCCATAAAGATTTCAAAAATAAAGAATTCTTCAAATAATGCCATTATATATGTGGCAAAATCATCGGTTTCATAAACTTTGCATTTTTACCAAAATCATGAATTAGAAAATAAGGTTTAAAGTAAGATATTTTTATGTTTTGAATGTCGGTGTATTTTTATCATATTGGTTCACATTATACCATGGATAGTCACAGAATACAAAATTTCTTAGCAAAGTAATAACATAAAGAGGCACATTTCTGCTTTCAAGTCACCAGGGTATGATTTATTGCATTCATGTTGTGGACTTCATTAGAAATTTGATCAGGATTTTTCCATCAAGTTTGAAACCAAGAGAGGATTGTGATGTGCGCTCTGTAGCCTAAATATCTTTTTACCCCCAAATCCTGGAGGTACCCAATGAAATAAAGTTAGAACAATACTACCAGGCATCTAGCAAGGGAATCACCCTATCAAATTTTATTCAATTGACCATCAATCAACATATATTTAATTATGTTCTGTGTGCCAGGCATAGTTGTATCATTCTAGAACTTCTCTTGGCACCTGATGCTTTCTGTTGTCTTTTCAACCTGGAAGACCCACCCTTTCCGCCCATTGGTGAATTATTCCAGGGCCTATATAGTAGTCTCTCTTTTATATATGATTTCACTTTTTATTTTACTTCTAATCTATTTTCAGAACTTAATCAAGTTTCTGGCAATTTAGTAAGCATTTACTAAGTACTTGTTTTCTTCCTTCTTTTCTGATGATACTTTTCCAAATACAAAGAAAGAACACACATAAAAGAGAATATGTTTCCAGGTTCATTAAAAACTGTCCCCCTTTCTTCCTTTTCATCTCTAATAACTGACATTTATAGAGTGCTATAAAGTTTGTAATACATTTTTAAAATATAGCATTTTTGTTTAAAGATAGATTTAAAAGCATATAGGATACACAGATAAAATCAAATTCAAACTATGGTAGCTAAATCTAAACCTCATCTTTTGAAATGTAAATGTAGTAAGATAGTAAGGGCACACATAAGTTTCATTGCTAAACACACAGAAGTTCACATCTACAATCTTCCTCCAATAGCACTTTAGCTTCTTGAGAGCAGACACTACTTCATTCTTGTCTTTTTACCTTCAGTGCCTAAAACAGTCTCTACCACAAAAAATTCACTCAATAATGGTTTGCTAATCAATTAGGTGACAAATAGACTCAAGATAAAGTATCATAGAATCATGGACTGAGAACTAGAAGAGCTTTTGAATACATAAGTCCTCCTCCCTCTCTGTACAAAGAAACTTATTCTCAAAGAAATTAAGTAAATTTTTCATAGTCATAGAACCAGTAATATCCAAGGCAGATTTGAACCCATCTTAGGCCAACAAATGCTATCAACCAAACTTCTAAGACCAGATTCTTCACCCTACTATCTATTGCCTGTAATTATGGGGAAAAGATAAGGAAATATATGTTTGAAAAAATGTCTGAATCCTTTTACAAATGAGGAAACTGAAGATCAGAGAGATTAAATGATTTGCCCAAATTCACACAGGTAGCAAATGGCTCAACTGGGATTTGAATTCAGGTACTCAGATTTTGAGTCCAGCAAGCACTCTTTTCATTTCACCACACTGTCTCTGATTTCCTACCTCTTTAATCCTTTACCTGGTCAGCATTTCTGTAGCTTAACTGGACAGAAATGGGAGAAGGCTATGATTTCCCATTTCTCACAATCTTTTCCCTTTCTCTAATTTAAAGAAGACTTCCGGGTCTTCCGGGTAAGATGGCGGCAGTGTAAGGAGCAGCTGCTCGATCTCTCCTGACCGAAGCATACAGGACCCCTCAAGGGGAAATAAAAACGAGTCCAGAGGAAAGAAGGAACCCCACAACAGGGCGCAGCATTGAAGGTATGCAGAATCGGGCATTTCCACGCTATAAAGGGGTGAAACAGCTCTCACTAAAACGTGAGAGGAAGAAGCCCCTTCCCCAACCCCCACACCGCACACCTCTCACAATGCCAATGCACAAGTGGGAAAACAGGACTGGGGAAACCAGATAATCACTGGTAGCCCCAGGGCTTGTACCTGTGTGCTGCAAGAGGAGGGACCCCAGGTGGCTGGGGGCGCGCACAGACTTTCCCTGATTGTCCCCGTGGGTGAAGGCCCCTAAAACACCACCTTTCCCAAGCACTGAAGGCATTGCCTCAGGTGTGAATAAAGATCTCCAGCCCACGGACTTTCACTACCTTCTGCAGGGGTGAAAGCAGTGACCTAAGAGCTTCTGCACAGGCAAAGGCAGTGCCCTAGGCTTGAATAACTGTCTCCAGCCCAGGCTTGGACCTCCAGTGAGGACCCAGTGCAGACCGAGCATGGCTTTGTAAGCAGTCCCAAAGACTGCTGAAGGAACCTCGGGCAGAGGGGCAGACCTGGAACTACCAGGAGGCCTGACCCTGAGGACAAGGAGACCAGAGCAGTCCCACCTCCCCTCCCCCCCCACAGCTTGCAAGGCCCAGGCACAGACCCTGAGTGCAAAGACAAAGCTGAAAAGGGGCGGGGCTAACAATGGCCAGCAATAAGGAAGTCCAGAAGAAAAAGACTATCAAGAGAAACTCTGGAACACTGGAGAACTTCTACACAGAGAAAATCTAGACAACAGAGGAGGGAAAACAAAAATCCAAACCTCCCCCAAAAAATGAAAGCTGGTCACAAGCTATGGAAGAGTTTAAAAATGAAATGCTGAGGAAGACGGAAGAAATCTGGCAAGAAAATGACAGTTTAAAAGGCAGAATTTCGCAATTGGAAAGTGAGACAAGACAACTGAAGACCAAAAATGACCAGATTGAAAAGGAAAACCAAAACATTAAAGCCGAAAACCAAAACATTAGAGCCGAAAACCAGTCCTTAAAGGCTAGAATCGAACATTTAGAAACCAATGATCTCTCAAGACAACAAGAACAAATAAAACAAAGTCAAAAGACTGATAAAATAGAAGGAAACATGAAATATCTCAATGAGAGAGTGAGAGACCAAGAAAACCTGTCTAGAAGAGACAACTTGAGAATCATTGGTATTCCAGAAAAGACAGAAATTAATAGAAACTTGGACTCCATACTTAAAGAAATTATTCAGCAAAATTGCCCTGAAGTTCTACAACAAGAGGGCAATATAGACATTGAAAGGATCCATAGAACACGCTCTACACTGGACCCAGAAAAGTCAACACCCAGAAATATAATAGTGAAATTGAAGAGCTTTCAAGTTAAAGAAAAAATCTTACAAGAAGCCAGAAAGAGACAATTCAAATATCAAGGAGCACCAATAAGGATCACACAGGATCTGGCAGCCTCAATGCTAAAAGACCACAAGGCTTGGAATACAATATTCAGAAAGGCAAGAGAGCTGGGCCTTTAGCCACGAATCAACTACCCAGTGAAACTAACCATATACTTTCAGGGGAAAGTATGGACATTCAACAAAATTGAAGAATTCCAAGTTTTTGCACAAAAGAGACCAGGACAAAATGGAAAGTTTGACACTCAACCACAAATATCAAGAGAAAGATGAAAAAGTAAATAAGAAACAGAGGGAAAAGAAAGAAAACTCATAGTCTTTTAAGCTTGACTTTTTAAGGGCATAAATAAGATCTAATTATCTGTATTACTAGGTGGAGAAATGCTATGTATAATTCTCTGTAGTGAACTCTATACACTATTATAATATTCACTATTATAGCAACCAGAAGAATAATTCATAGGGAGAGGACAGGATACTAAATGGTTTAAGAAGACATGGGGGGTGGGAAAGAGGGGGGGAATAGTAGGGGACACCAAGAAAAATCCGAATAAATAAGAAAAATAAGATATTCTATTACACACAAAGAGGGTGTGGGAAGGGGAGGGGAAGAATAATATCATAAGAAGGAGAGGAAGAGAGCATAATCAAACCTTACTCTCAGTGTAATCAACCCGGAGAAGGAAGAGTAGCTTTATTATCCATCCGGATAAAAAACTCTATCTAACCCTACTGAGAAAGTCAGAAGGGATAAACCAAAGGGAGCAGGGGAGTGGGGAGGCCAAAAAGGGAGGGAAGAAGAAGGGGGAGGGAATTCATTTGGTCTTTAAAAAAACAAAAAGAGGGGAATAACAAGGGAGGGGGCAGAAAGGGAAGTCAATCAACGGAGGGGATAAGGGATACTGGC
>NW_025379331.1:0-10877 GCF_016433145.1 Gracilinanus agilis
AAGATCAGTAAAGCCTAGGCAATGGGGGTTCAGTGACTTGCCCAGGGTCCCACAGCTAGGAAGTGTCTGAGGCCAGATTTGAAGATAGGACCTCCCATCTCTAGGCCTGACTCTCAATCCATTGAGCCACCCAGCTTCCCCTTGTGTTGAATTTAGAAGGAACATGGGAAGGGATCACAGAAGAACAGTGTGAGACTGGCCCCATTGTGGGCTCAGAAAATAGCTCCTATTTCAATGTTTTTCTGAGAAACATGGATAACCCTGGCCCCCACACCCAAGCCCAACTCTCTTTAAATCCAATCAAATATAATTTTGAGAAGCAATAGTACTCCAAGCTTTCCTTTTGAAATCCCTTTTTGCACAGTCCAATAAAAATGATTTCCTCTGCTTTTATTGAACAATATGTCATATTACAAAGTGCTAAGAAAGTGAGAAGGGACCGTAAGTAACCAGCTGTCTAGCTTTCCACTGGCCTGCAAAATGATTTGAAATGAATTTTCATCTGTGAAGATAGGCTTTCTCAGTGACAGATTGATAAAATGGATAAATTTGGTTTCTTCATTTCTCAGAAAAATAAACAAAAAGTCGAACCCCACAAAAACATTCAAGTACTATGAACTATTGTCCTTTGAGTTACTTCCCATAGAAACTTTCTCGGGACTCCTGAGTCAGTACACATTGATAATATGTTAGGTGCTCAAAGACGTACGTTTTTATTCTTTTAGTGTCCTTATCAATTGCTGCTGTGGAACACTGAATGATGTCCTCCTCTTCCCTCCACCATTGTAAAATGGTTTATGAGTTTACCTTTTTTAATGCCCCAATATGGGTTGATTATAGGGATCCAATTAAGCAGTTCAAGCTTAATTATTCAAAAAAGAAGGCAAGAAGTGGCTAGGTGATTCAGTGGATAGAGAGCCATTTTTAGAAATGAGAGATCCCTGGTTCAAATCTCATCTCTTACACTTCCAAGTGACCTTGGAAAAGTTACTTATCCCCAGTTGCTTAACTTTTGCCACTCTTCTGTCTTACAAGTGACACTTAGTACTTATTTTAAGAGAAAAGATAGGAATTTAAAAAAAAGAAAAAGAAGACAGCTATTTATTAGGTTTTTTGTTTTGTTTTGTTTTTCAGTATAAATTTTCAATCACATATAGTGTAGTGATATGAGGGTATTTGACAGGCTCAAAAACCATCACTGAATTAGGGATTTGTCTATCTTCTCCTGGTGGAATGGGTGGATGAGAACAATGTATTTTTAGGGCCACAAAGACAGCTGAAGTGGGAATTACATAGCTCTTAGAGTTTTGTTAGACATCAACATCTAGTGTACAGATACTGACGATGCCAAGGTTATCCACCTCATCCTGGGCCATCCCCAGTTGTCCTGAATTTTGTCTTGCCCTTGGATTTTGATAACTGGAAGAAAGAGTCAGGGTGTATGTAGCTTTGCCTCAGTTAAAGGCTATTTATGTGCAAGCCAAGACCTTACCCCAAGATGTCACTGGTCCTCTTAAAAAATGAAGGACAAACAACATGATGTAGTACAGTAGAAAGAATGATGAATGAGGAGCCATGGAAACCTGAGTTCAAATAAAAGCACTACCACTTGCTTCTCCTGTGAGGTTGGGCAGATCAACCCCTTTGGAACTCAATTTCCTCATCTTTAAGATAGTGAACTGTGCTAGATGACCTCCAGGTTCTTTTTTTAGCTTTAAACCTATAAGTCTATGATTGCTGGCAGAATAAAGATTTTAGGATTTAAGACTGAAGGAGATCTTACAGGTAATCTGAGACCCAGCAAGGGGAAGTAACTAGCTCAAAATATAATAGATAATCATTTTAATATTACATAGACAATAAATATTAGAGCCAGGATTCAAACCAATGAATTTTTATTTGAAATCAAGTGCTGTTTTCTAGAACTGGTATACCATACTGAATACAAAGGAAGAGGCAAATTCTATTGTGTATCCTTTTGGTACGATGACTTAGCATGTCTCTAAAATGTACTCATTTTTTTGTTGTTGCTCAGTCCTTTCAGTTGTGTCTGATCTGGCTGTTGTTCAGTGGAGTTTTTCTTTGTGACCCTATTTGGGATTTTCTTGGCAAAGATATTGTAGTAGTTTGCCACTTACATTTTTAGTTCATTTTACAGATGAGGAAATTAGGGCAAACTGTTAAGTGACTTGCCCAGGGTCACATGGGTAGTTCAGTGTCTGAAGTCAAATTTGAACCCCAAAAGATCAGCTTTCTAACTTCAGGCCAGGCACTCTAGCCACTGTAACACCTAGCTGCCCAGTCATAGGATCTTGCCTGTTTCTGTGTATTCTTATAATACATTTTACATCAGGAATTTAGAGAAGTGATTGTCCTTCAACCATTCCTTTCGATTTCCTTTCCCTTTTTGGGAGGGGGGAAGTGAAAGAGGAGTGACTTCCATGTGACTTCACCATCAAATAGAGAATAATAAATAAAACACTGTAAGGAAACCAGGGATACTATTCCAAGTTCGGCCCGTACCAACTCTATGACCTTGGTGAGTTGTGTCACTTCTCTAGCCTGCAGAGTCTTGTAGAATGAGAAATAATAAGGCCTAGCTTGAGGGGATATTCTGAGCAATAATTACATATTTAAAATAAAATCTAAAAGAGATTTAAGTCCTTATGGGGTTTGTACTATGTAAAAATAAATACGCAGTATAACTCTGAGACCTTTATTCTAGTGATGGGATAGCTATGATATTTTTATTTATGTAGAAATAAACATAGAATAGTAAAGCTGGGAAAGAGCCTAGAGATCATCTGCATTTTTCAAATGAGGAAACTAAACCCAGGGAGTTGGTCCATTGCTTAGCTAGTTATTTCCATAACTTTATTACATTAATATTTGTCTATTTTTAAATATAAATATCTAAAAGGCAGAGATCAGAAGTATACAGCTTGTTTTGTATAGTACACTAGACTCTGACACTTTGAAAAATAGTGCAATTTCTGGCATTCTCAAGAATGATTGTGGAAGATTAATTTAATTTGTATTTATTAATGTTTTCCATATTGGAGTGGAGTGTTAAAGTGGGAAAAAGTGCTGGAGTTAAAGTCAGAAGATGTGAGTTCAAATTCCAGTTATTTCAATTGCTATCTGAGGAACTGGATCAATCATTCTATATTCTGAGCTGCTTCTTCCTCACTTCAAAATCAGTGAATTGAACTCATAAGAGTGAAAGCCCTTTCTAGGTCTAAGCCTATGATGCTAATATATATATATATATAAAGTTCAATATGTTTTGATAGAATAATGAAACAATAATATCAGGAGGACTTTGTATTACCCTAATGTGTTTGGGTAGGTTCAGGACACATCTCCTAATATGTTGTTATTGTTCAGTCATTTCAGTCATGTCTGACTCTTCATGACTCCACTTTGGGATTTTCTTGGCACAAATACTGGACTATTAATAGATCTCAACCCAAATCATCCTTCTTCTCTTCCCTTTCCTCCTAACCCATGAACATTTTCTACTCATTCTCTAAGGTCCAGCTCATGTGTAAGCAAATACAATCAATTTCACCTTTTACTATCTATTTGCCAAATTCAGCGTCCTAATTCCTACCCTCAACACCTTCATACATGCCATTTTTTCCTTTTTATAATCTCCTCCCTTTTTATTTATTTCTGTTTTCAGAATCTTCTTTCTTTAGAGTCCAGCTTACATGTCATTAGAGCTCTTCAAGTGATACTTTTCATGAAACCTTAGTTTAAAGTATTCAATTCTCTTCCTTCTCACATTTTCCTAGTACACTATGGCTGGCCTCCCCTTCACTCCCATCACATTATACCTGGGTACTGTGTCATTTGAAATTATTGTAAGCCCTGGAAGACTATGTCTCCCAGGACTCTGTCTGCTACAACTTCCCCTGACACCTCCCACTTCCTTTGGGGGAGGCGTCAGAGAAAGTATAAAAGAGAAAGTTTGCTTTTAGTCTCTAGATTCTGAGCTCTGCTCTCTCTCTACCCAGGAGGGTCTGCTCTCTCCACCCTGGAAGCAGTGCTCTCTACCCTGAAACCCTGATCTCTCTTGGTGCCTTTTCCCCTTTCTTCCTACCTCCTAGTTTTCTCTAGACCTTTCCCTTTCTAATTAAAATAAAGCCTAGCTATTCAAACCCTAAAGTTGCTCTCTGATCATTCATTTGAGGGCTCTGGTCAATTTTCCCCTGCTGGGGCTGGGACCACAACCTTCCTTTCCCTTCCTCTACCTTCCTCTCTCCTTCCTCCCATCCTCCCATCCTACCTTCCTCCTTTCATTTTCAACACACAGTACTTATCTATCTACATATCATATTCTATCTCCTCTGATTCAGAAACTATAGTAATAGCATCACTTTTTTAAATCTTTGGTTTAGGTAAGATAACCTGAATTTATAGTTAACCCAATCTACATAATTTTGTAACTTTCTTCAGGAAAATTAAGTGGCAAAGACAACTGATAGGATGATTTAGGGTTAAAGATATAAATGTGAGTCATACTCTTTCACCAATTATCTCAGTATCCTGGAGAGAAGCTAGGGATATTTTTATAGAAATTTGGCAAAGAAGAGAAAGAGGGAAGAAAGTGCACATGCTAATCAAAAGTGTAGACTCTGATGTCATTAGTCCATTCAGGAACCCATATATCACAGGACCAGGATCTGCTTTCCTTCTCTTTCTCATTACTATCCCTAGTTTATTACACTAGCTCTAGGCATTTACCAATAATTTCAACTCAAGCAATGTTAATAGGTTGTGGAAAAAGTGCTTCTCTCTTAAATTGCCTGGCGGTTTCTTTTAATCAAAGAACTACAAAGTCCATCAGGTTAGCTCCCTCTAGACAAGGAAGACATTCCCAGCCAGATAGTTCCTCTTGGAGATATCTAATACACTAACCAGCTTACAGAGAGACAGATGTTGGCCTTTCTTTCCTCTCTGCTTTTCTCTCTCTCCAACCAGAGTTGGTAGGAGAAAGCAAAATGAGATTCTAAGAGGCTTTGCCTCTCAGTGTGCCTCAAGGGTTTATAACTGACTCCAAATCTTTTATCTAATGAGGCTGAGCATCTCTCCAAACAATCAGGAATTACCTAATCAAAGCCTTCTGCCAGCTAACTGCTGGATCTGGCCCTTCTTCACACATAGTCCTTAAGGAGCTGGCCTTTTTACTCAGTGTTATTTCTTTAGTAGTCAATCTTCATTTGCCAGAATCTCCAATCTTCACCATTTATTCATCACTAATTTCAATGGCTGAAATCAGAACTTTCTAGATTACACTCAATTTTCACTTATGAGGCAAAAATTTCCCAGATTTCTACTATGATTTCAACAATCTTCATATAATCATAGCATAGTGTCCAGTCATTTGATGTTGATTTCATTTGATTTTTGCAAGTTCTGTCCCCTTAGACCTCAAAAGAGTTGCTTGAAAATGAAATGTAAATGAAATAAAGGATCACAATGTCTTGCAGCTCAAGCCACTCTGAAGCCTTCAAAGAGAAGTAATTTACCAGTCTTTCTAACTGTTGTTTTATACTGAAAATTTTAACAGTTTTTAATAAATAAAAATTTATTTTTGTCCCCTTAAACCATTAAACTATTCACACATGAAAGAAATATTACCCTTCATCTTTTATAAGGTGATTTAAGCCTTTATTTTTATATCCCAGTTCATTCCCTTCCCTTTTGCAACTAGACTGCAGACAATTTATCAGAAAACCATTTCTTGGGGGCAGCTGGGTTGCTCAGTGGATTGAGAGCCAGGCCTAGAGACAGGAGGTCCTAGGTTCAAATCTGAACTCAGACACTTCCCAGCTGTGTGACCCGGGGCAAGTCACTTGCCCCCCATTGCCTACCCTTACCACTCTTCTGCCTTGAAGCCAATACACAGTATTGACTCCAAGACAGAAGGTAAGGGTTTAAAAAAAACATTTCTTTATGTGCAGATTTTTAGCAGTTGTTATTTTAAAAGGGTTCCCGCCCATTCTTTCAGGTACCAAACTTTCTGACTCAGAGAGAAATATCTTTGCCAATTTATTCAATTCCTTTTTCTTTATGCAAATGTAATTTTTTCTGCCCCTTTCAGTACCAAACTTTTCCATAGGGGAGGACAGTAACTTAAAGAACAGAATTTCAAATATGAATACAGGTCCATATTTTCTCCTCTTCCTCAAGGTAGATACTGAGAGCTTCTTCAGACAACCCTCAAATAACATAATCAGAAAGAATTTCACCATTTTGACTGTCTTTCTTAATACAACCTGATTGTCCTTCTTAAAAATCAGGGCAGAGTAGAGAAACAATTTCACTTCCTTTTTCCTGGAAACTGTGCCTCCCTTATTTTAGCCTAAGATATCAAACTTTCTTTGTGACAATAAGACATATTTATTCATGTTGGGAGAGCAATCTACTAAATGCCCCAGAATATAAACCTGGAAAAATCCAGCCTAGCCTAACCTATCATATTGCTTGGGGACAAAAGGACCTAATAGAGGTGACCTTTGATTAATATTGGAAATGGAAGTGAAGAAGAAAACTTGAAGTCATGGAAAAATCAGAGCAATCTTTAGACCTTAATTTGTATTTTATTGGTCACTAGTACCCTGAAATTCCCTTGTCTGCCAAGGTAGCTTGTATTCTTTAAAGAGCTGGCAAAGTATGTTGAGTTAGAGTATATGTATATATATATATATGTGTGTGTGTGTGTGTGTGTGTGTGTGTGTGTGTGTGTATGTATATTGGGGGAGGATATAGAAAGGGAAGTACAGAGACGGACAGGGTTGGAGGAGCCAGGATCACCATCTTTAGAGCCAAAGGCTAAATCCCTTTTGTTGGTGATGAGAAGAACTTGCCCAGTTGCAAAAGACTACTTCTCTGTCTTCTGTTTGCAGTCTATCTCAAGCCAGATGTGGTCACAACCTACATGAATACTGCATATTCATATCATCAGACAGATAAACAGTGATAAGACCTTTTTCCATATTTGTGAAATATGCCTAAAAGGGAAGCAAGTGAGATCAAAAGAAGAAAATAAGTTTTGGGTAACTTCAGTATATTTAGGCATTTCTTTATTTCTTTATTTTGAGAAGCAGTTCTATTTGATTTTTTTAAAAATAGGTTTCATTGCTACTAAGGAAGCCACCTCACTACAAAGAGAAAACAGGAGTGCATAATGAAAGCCTCACACTGTTCAAGCAGCCAAACCTGATGTAGAGCATAATTAGGAGAGAAGCCATGCCAATTGCAGTAGAACTTTTCACAGAACAGATGCTCCTCCTCCATTTTCTGTAGATGGCTTTGATTTTGTAAGCTGTTTTTTTTTTTAGCTTAAATAGGAGATTTTTAAATTTGAGAGATAGTGAAATTTAAAGAAGCACTCAGCTTGACTGACACACCAAATCCTTCCATTAACTGCTAAACCCTGAACAGATTAATGATATAGTCCCCATGTGTGAAATGCACACTGTGATGAATTAAATGTGGTCTTTAACTAGGGTATTCTTTTAGGCTAAATAGAGCTCAGAGGGAAATTCCTGCCTTGCATATTAGGCATTGAGGTAGTTAAGAATTATATTGTTTGTTTCTTACACTAATTTTCTAGTTGAATATTTGAGATGCCTGGGAGCCATTTTAGGTATAAGGCCAATTAAGGAGAGTTGAATCATAGGCCTGATTAGCTTTGTGGTTCATAGCAAAGTCATCTCTTTATGGATCCATTATCCAGATTTGAGAGAACAAGAAATGACCGAAGATTTTACTATTGCTTTTCATTTCCCATGGAATTGTTTGTGGCTTCTCTCAAAATATCCATCTTCTTAATTTTGACTGGTTTTGCCTTTTGCTCATTAAACCAGATTGCAAGTGAATATGAGTATCATCAAAACATAAATATTTCTGTGCATGATATAAAGCAGAATAAAGATTATCATGACTGCTAGAAAATGTATTTCCAAAAAAATTTTTTCTGATATTATTTAGAGAATGCTACATTTTAGAATGATTTGTAGACATGAGTTAAAAATTTTACTAAACTTGTATTTAAAGTTTTGGTTTACCTGATGGATATTTTAAAACAGACTGTGGCAATTAATTTTATGTAGGATAATGGATTTTCATCCATTTAAAGTTCTATTTCCAACTTTGTAGGGAAAAGGTTGTATGGTAGAAGAAATGAGATGAAGAAGGAGAAAGAAAAGATGTTCAGTAATTATCAAAGTGACTTGGATGTTTTTGGAGTTGTAACAGTGTCCAAAGTTTGAAGTTGAGGAGGAAGTAAAAAGTTGAAGAGAAGAAAAGGTAGGGATGAAGGAGAAGTGTAATTTCTGGAGAGGGCTTTAAGGAGAGAAGGAGAAAGGCTAAAGAAGACAGTTGGTTAGATGTGGCAGCTGATACAACTTGGTAAGATAAGTCAACAAGGGAAAGGAAATTATATGTTGCTTTGACAGGTGTAAACAAGGTAGATGCAGGGAGAGGGGGAGTACCCAGGCAGAATATTGTATACTTTGTTAGTCATTGTATTATTGTTTTTGCTTAATTCTTTTTCTTTGTTAGAAAGAAAGGTCTTGTTTTATAGATGGTGAAAGTGAGAGGGAAGTCAGAAAAAAATGTAATGTTCTGTAAAAACAAGAGGTATCAACAAAACATTTTTTTACAATATAAGAAGGGAAATGTTAAACTGGTACATTGTTTTTGTTGAATTCAATTATTAGGTCTAAATGAATGTCCGCTTAGGTTAATGAATTAACTATCACCACCATTTTTGAGTCACTGGTAGTGCTATTTGAAAGATAAGAGTGAATGGGAAGGATGATAAAGAAGGCTAAATGACTCAATATACACAAAAAGAAAGGGAATGGAATTTCCAGATTATAATCCAATTAGCTTGACTAGGTTCTTAGGGGGTGGGGGGAAGAGACATTTATTAAACAATTCATGAATCTCTTATAAATTTCTAGAAACAATGACTATAAAAAAATCCATAACTCCTTTTCTCATAGATCAATCTCTTTTCCAAGCTCTGCTATTTCTATTAAGAGTACCTCCTTGGTGTCATCCTTCACACTGTATATGCAATAAAGTGCCAAATTATATTATTTCTACCTTCACAATATCTAAAATGTATAAGCCAGTTATCTCTACTTACAAGGCTACCACCATCATTCAGACCTCCATTATCTCGCACATAGATTATTGTAATTGTTTTCTGATTTCTCTCCTTTCCTTTTTTTTTTTAACCCTTACCTCCATCTCAGTAGCAACTGTACAAGAGAAAGCAAAGGGCTAGGAAAATGGGGTTAAAATGACTTGCCCATGCTTACACATCTAGGAACTGTCTGAGGCTGGCTTTGAACACAAGTCCATCCTAACTCCATGCCTCATTTCTATCCACTGAGCCTACTTGCCCTTTGGTTTCCCTTCTTTAAGAATCTTCCCTGGCTTCCGGGTTAAGATGGCGGCAGAGTAAGAAGCAGCTCTTAACCTCTCCTGACCGAAACACACAAAACTCCTCAAGGGGACATAAAAACAAGTCCAGACGAACGGAGGAACCCCACAACAGGGCACAGCGTGGAAGGTACGTGGAATCGAGACATTTCCAGGCTAAAAAGGGCTCTCACTCAATCGCGAGCTGAGCAACCCACCCACCCCCACCCCCACCACACTCACCTATAGCTCCGAACCCAGCTAAAAAGAAATAGAGCAAGTTTGGGGCACCCATCGAGTCATCGGCAGCTCCGGGACCTGTTCCTGAGAGCAGCAAGACTTAGGACCCCATTAAGTCAAGAACGCACGCGAAATCTGAGCGCGCGGGAGCAGAGAGTGGACGATGGGCGCGCGTCCGCTGAGCAGAGGCGTGGGTGCCGGCTGAGCACAGGCGTGGGTGGAGGCAAACACAGCCAGGAACTAAAGCCTAAGTGGGGAACCAGTGCAGACGGGTATACGACTGTGGAAGTAGCTCTCTGAGACTTGTAAAGGAACCTTCTGCAGAGGATCAAGCAAGGGAATCCACCAGGGGGCTTGACCTTGGAAAAAACTAGAACTCAGACCTCAGGAGCCAATAGATCTCAGACAGACACAGAGAGCGAGGATAAACCTGAGAAGCTGCTGGGCTAATGATGGCTAATCAGTTACAGGAAATTCAGAAGAGAAAGAATAATAGCAAAAAAAAGAAGTCTTTAACACTCGACAGCTTCTACACAGAGAAAATCCAGACAACCGAGCAAACAGAGGAGGAGAACAAACAACCATCCAGACCCTCCCCAAATAAGGAAAACTCCTCACAAGCTATGGAAGAGTTCAAATCTGAGATTCTGAGGAAAATGGAAGAGATCTGGCAAGAAAATAACAGCTTAAAAGGTAGAATCTTGCAACTGGAAAGCGAGGCTCAGAAACCAAATGAACTGATAAGCAAATTGAACACAAGAAATGACCAGATTGAAAAGGAATACCAGAAGATTATGGCCGAAAACAAGAAGATTATGGCCGAAAACCAAAAGATTATGGCTGATTACCAGAAGATTATGGCCGAAAACCAAAAGATTATAGCCGAAAATCAATCCCTAAAGGCTAGAATTGAGCAAGTAGAAACTAATGATCTCTCAAGACAACAAGAACAAATAAAACAAAGCCAAAAGACTGAAAAAATAGAAGGAAACATGAAATATCTCAATGAGAGAGTGACAGACCAAGAAAACCGGTCTAGAAGAGACAATTTGAGAATAATTGGTCTTCCAGAAAAACCAGAAATTAATAAAAACCTGGACTCTATACTAACAGAAATAATTCAGCAAAATTGCCCTGAAGTCCTACAACAAGAGGGCAATATAGACATTGAAAGGATCCATAGAACACCTGCG
>NW_025379332.1:0-3720 GCF_016433145.1 Gracilinanus agilis
CTCCCTATCTTTCTCTCTCTTTCTCCCTCTCCCTCTCCTTCTCTTTCTCCTTTCCCTCTCTCTATTCTCTCTCTCCCTCTCCTTCTCTCTTTCTCTCTCTTTCTCTGTCTCTCATCTCTCTCTTCTCTCTCTCCCTCTCCTTCTCTCTTTCTCTCTCTATTCATTCCCCCTCTCTCTCTTCTACCCCTCTATCACTCTCTCTCCTCCTCTCTCCCTCATTCTCTCCCCCACCCCCTCTTTGAATAATCATACCCTAAGAAGCCAAGTGCACTCTTGGTGCTACTCTGAGGAGACATCTTTCACTAGACTTTATGGTTTACATTTGGAGTATTCTGAGCATTGTTATTTGACCCATATAGACAATGTTTGGTTATGCAGATGCAGTTGGAAACTAAAATCCTTGAGATGAAGATTCAAAGTCAGTTAGTACTACACCATTTTATTGCTAATATCGTCTCATGTCTGAGTGATGTGTCACTTTGTGGATGTATGGCTTCCAAAATGCAGGCTTACTGAAGCTTGGATTTTTTAAAATGAATTTCAGTGGAGTGGAAGAATAAATATACATTTACTACTGCCTTTTGAAAATATACTCTTCAAAATCAGTATATACAAATAAATTATATGTGTGTGTGAAACTACAATAAACATTTATCTACCTATAATTTATCTACCCACCCACCCCTATCTGTCTATACTTTATTCCCTAGAGGAGGGTTTCAGACAGGGAGATGAAAGACTTACTGGCATCCTGATGCTTTAGCCTAAATTCAAGTCCTTTAAAATCAGCACCTTGGTTGCTCTACTGGTAAATTTGGGCTTAGAAGTGACATTCTCCAAAATACTGCATGCTTAAGCCATTCTGAAATGAATGGGAATCCAGGCCTCCCTCTCCCCTTTATCCATTAAAAAACCCTGAGGTTGTCATTACTTTAAATGGATTTGACCTGTAAACTCAGCCCAGTGATGGTTCTATTCACAGAGACAACCAAACATGCTATTTTAAATCATGGGAAAAACAAACAAACAAAAAAACAAACAGAGGTTTGATGGAACTTTTCAATTCTGAATTGATTTTTATTGAAATCACATAGGTACAGCCATTTTAGCTGGAGAGAGCTGATACTTTGACTGACTGACAGGTCACATGAGCAGTCTGTCAAATGTCATGAGTTCTGTGCTCGTCTCTGAGGATTCTGCAAAATCTTCCTTATAGGGATGATGTGCCTAATTGTAAATAATCCTGATATGTAGATTAATTCATCATGAATTAGATTTGTATAATATTTTGCCTATATTTTATAAACAGTAACATATACTAAAATATATTAGAAGTAACTAAATTTAAAATATGCCCCATATATGATATGGTACTATTAAAAGAATATTGACTGTGCAGTTAGAGTCCCCTACTCTACTATTCACTCTCAGTATGACAGTTCCTTGGACAAGTCACTTAACTGCTTTATACCTCAGTTTTCTTAACTGTAAAATGAGAGAATTAAACTTAATAGTCATCAAGGTCCCTTTGAGCTTTAGATCTATATAATATATTTTTCTAAAACTTTAAAAACAGTTTGTTAAAATTTTATCTTCACAAAACAGAAAAGAATAGATCCATTGGTTGACTATAACTAATCTAGATACAATGACATCTCCCTAAGTGTTCAGAAGGAAATCAAGTGAAATTGTGTATCTATAAACTAGCATTTCTCATTTTTTCATGTGCCAAGGTGATCTAATCCTTGCAAAATGGGATGATCCTTGAACATTTTTCATATGTTGACTCTACTCATAAAGGCAGAATCTTTGTTTTTATAAGACATGATCTATAACATGATTAAAGGCAACATGTTTATATATATAGCGCTTTAAAACTTGCAAAACACTGTCCTAATGACTCTGATTTTATGATCAATATAATGTTTCCATTTTTCTGATTACCTCTCAAAAGCTCAGTTTCTTTAAATGATTTGCCCATGTCCATACAGATAGAAAATGTATTAGGCAAAGGATATGAACCCAGATCTGACTCATTATGAGATCATAAATTTAGAGCTGAAAGGGATTATAGAGGCCCTTGTGTCTAATTCTCTTTATTGTGAAAAAAAATGTGAGACAGAGAGTTTAAGTGACTTTCTCAAGATTACTAAGTCAATAAGTCTCAGTGATAGGATTTGAAACCAAGTCTTCCTCTGTAAACCCTATATCCTATATCCTTTTCCACTTTGCTGACTAGAGCCAGATTTCAGTATCTTGTCCACTATAATATGCTATTTCCCTTATGAGAAGAAATTAGAAAATGGAAATTACTTAGAGATTGAAAAATATTTTGACAAGTTTTCACATTGAAGAGAATGGGGAAATACCATATTCATAGATAGGAATGGGCTATGAAAGGCAATGTAGGATAAAGACTCCCACCCACCCCCTTTTAAATGGACTCCAGTCTAGAAAGACAAAAGATGTGAGAAGACTCAAGGAAAGTTTATTAAATGATGAATGGAATGCCTAAAGGAGCAAGAGCATATCTTTTGAAACTGAAAAGAGGAAGTTTGGCATTTGAGGTCTCCCTCTTGTTGATGATGGGCAAGTCATCTCACTGCTTAGATTTGTCATCTGTAAAATGAAAGAGTTGGCTTCTTACTGTCCTTATCAGCTCTGTGATCCTGCAGTGGATTACTTCATCTATACTCATATTTTTAAGTGGATTGTGATCATACAACTCCTCCCTATTCACACAGGTGTTTTCTTTAGTTGAGGCCCTCAACACCTCCTGCCTAGATTATTGGAACAGATTCTTAAGGGGTTTCCCTTCCTCAACTCTCCTTTAACCAGTCCATTCTACACTCTGAAGCCAAGGTGATTTTCCTTAACTATAGATTTGAATATACCACTTCATTACTCAATCAATTCAAGTAATTCTATTGTACCTCTAGGAAAAGGATTCATAACCTGTTTTATGTCATGAAGTTGGTGAAGCCTTTAGACTCCTTCTTAGAATGATGCTTTTAAATGCATAAAATAAAATTCTTAGGCTTACAAAGGAAATCAATTATACTGAGATCTGATTATCAAAATTTATAAATATTTTAATAAGTGTATTATATTACTATTATATTTATAAATATTTTCAAAGTCCACAGGCTCCAGATTAAGAAACCCACTTCTAGGATAACATATAAACTCTACAACTTTTTTTTTTTTAAACCCTTGTACTTTGGTGTATTGTCTCATAGGTGGAAGATTGGTAAGGGTGGGCAATGGGGGTCAAGTGACTTGCCCAGGGTCACACAAACTCTACAACTTTTAAAGCCTGCTACAATGTGGTTCCAACCTATGTTTCCAGCCTTTTTGGACATTATTCAACATCTCACATATTGATGTTCAGCCAAACTGGCCTTCTCTTGAGTCCTCTTACTGAATACTCCATCTCCCATCTTTGTACCTTTGAATTGACTATTCATTCCCCTTTCCTGGAATGCACTCCATAATTTCTGCCCCATAGAATCTCTCTCCTTTTAAGATGCAGTTCAAAAAACCACCACTTTTTATGTTAAACCTCAATCCCCCCAACTACTAATGCCTTCCTACTCTGATCAAATTGCCATGTAATGTGTTTATTTCCATTTTTCCTCTTCACATTTATTTTTTTTAATTCATTATTCATTGCAAATCTTTTTTTTTTAACCCTTGTACTTCGGTGTATTGTCTCATAGG
>NW_025379333.1:0-2801 GCF_016433145.1 Gracilinanus agilis
GAAGAAGAAGAAGAAGAAGAAGAAGAAGAAGAAGAAGAAGAAGAAGAAGAAGAAGAAGAAGAAGAAGATGGTATCATGTACAGATATTCTGCATCTGATTTTGATCTGTTAGCCAGCTTTGAGGACCAGAGCACTGAGAATCAGCTTGCAGGACCCAGCCCAACCTTGGTGAAGTTAGGGGCTGATCTAGCAATGATGCCTTATTTGGATGTGAACACAGTGGTATCAGTACCACAACAGACACTGCATTAAATTTGATCACACTGTCTCCAGAGAGAAAGGTACCATAGAGGACCTCTAAGGTATTGGGAGAAATGTTGGTATTTCTGTTCTTGCTATTTAAAAAAAAAATAAATGGCCTTTCATAAAAGTGTATTGAAGCTAACAAATTCAGTGGAATCACAGTGTTAATGATTTGCAACTGACAATGACAAGAACCCCCTGGGATGGGGGCTTTAGCTGATAACATTAGACAAGAGATCCCCTCCATCTCTCTGGGGAAGCAACAGAAGCCTGAGAAGGAAATGTAGCTGCTTTCAGTCAGGGATATGAGTTGAAAGTATTTACTCTCCTTGTGGAAGAAAACCTTTCAAATGATTAGTCCCAGAGATGAAAATGCATTGAACGTATCCTTTCACAGTCAAAAGGTAAAGATGGCTTGACAGGGCAATGGTTTGCATGTAAAAGTTCTGGAGGTTTTAGCAAAAATGGAAAGTAACAATTCAGAACATGTCAAATATTTGATATCAAATAAGAAAACAAATATGCTAATAAATTCTTCTGCTGTTTTGGGGAGTCTGGGTGACCAGAGAAAGGAAGGGGTTCAATCTCTAGCCTTTTCCCCTGTCCTGAGCACTTCTATAATATGATATCCATTTCCACATTCAGGGGAGTACAAGGACTGGCCTTTCAAGCTGATGTGAGCATCATTCCTCAGAAATTGGCAAAGTTACAAATCAGGGCTTGGTTGATTGCATTATTGGTTATATAGACTTAAAGTCAGAGAGAAAATGTTAACAAAGCAGCTCGTGCATAGATTTTTCTTTTCTTTTCCCCAAAGAGCTGGTTGTTACACCTTTAGCACCACACTCCTATCTAGGTTCCATATTTTGTGAAGTGCAAGAAGAAGCTGTGGGTTCCAAAGCTGGTTACCAGGACAGCATGAGGATTGGATATGAACTAAGAACTGATGAAGGAAGTGGAGATCTTCAGCATGGATAAGAAGGGATTTGGAGGGAACATGATTGCTGTGTTCAATTACTTAAGGAGTTACATAAAAGAGGGATTAGACTTTTTCTGCTAGAGAGAGAGGAAGATTTAGATTTAATGTTAAAGAAAAAAAAGCTTTTAATAACTAAAGCTATTCAAATAGAGAATGGACCCCATCAAGCCTTAACAGTTTTCTCTTAACTAGGTCTTCAAGCAGAAATTGGAAGATTACTCATTGGGAATATTTTACAGACAATTCTCAGACAGATCATTTGGGGATTAGATGGCCTCTGCATTTTCATCTTACTTTGATACTTCTTGGATTCTATAACATGATTTCAACAGTTAGAGGACTAGTAGACTAAATGGGCATGGGGGCAGCTAGATGGTTCAGTGGATTGAGAGCCAAGCCCAGAGGTCCTGGGTTCAAATCAGAACTCAGACACTTCCTAGCTGTGCAAATCTGGACAAATCATTTTACCTTCATATGCTAGCTCTTACCACTCTTCTGTCTTAGAACCAATACACAAAATTGATTCTAAGACAGAAGATAAGAGTTAAAAAAAAGACTAAGTGGGTAATCAGATTTTCCTTTATAATTTATAATTCTATTATCTTTTTCTCAATAATTGGTTGGGAGGGGCTTCCATTATTGTGTATCACAACCTGTCTAATTCTCCTCATTCTGGACAATTCTTCCTCATGTTAACCTATTAATTCTCCAGAGGTATCATGGATCATCTTTGGACTTTTGAATACTTGATAGGTATGACAGCAGCCCTTGGAATCTCTAACAGAAGCCAGCATATTTTTCTGCCCAATTACAAAATATGGGTAAGATAGTCCTTCATCCTACATCCATCAGCTGCTGTCATTCTATTCCATTTGGATCATGAACAGGTCAGATACTTGAAGATGGTATTTTATGATTCACAAATACACATGATTATCTTTAGGAGAATAACAATGAAAGGAACAGTTTGGGCCTCTCTACCAGTAATCTAAAGTGGGGTACAAAATTTCAGATAAAATCAAACCCAATCTCTTCCTTATCTTCAATTCTGGAACTGGATCACTGTCTAATTGCAGTGGAAGAATATGTGCTGATGGACAAACTAAACAGAATGGCCATCTAATTGAATGTCAGTCAAGAGGGTAAGTATGGACCATGAGCCAGGCACTGTTTAGTGTTGGGGACTGAAAGGAGGCAAAAATATGGTTCCTGCCTTCAGGGAGCTCACAGTTTAATGGGGGAGACAACAAGGAAATAACTCGGTGCAACAACATGTGTACAGGCAATATTGAGGGTAGTCTCAAAGGGGAAGTTTTGAGGCTGATCAATAGGCTAACTTTATTCATTTACCTTTTTTTGTATGTTGATACTTGGGTTGATTTCCCCTGAGCACCCATGAATTTCATAAGGATGCCTTGCTACGCCCTGGGGCCAGAAGAACTCAGCACATTGCCATCTAGAGGACCATGCCTTCCAAACTTCCATTTGGACTACTAATGATTAACTTTCGTGAATGGATCTCTCTCTCTCTCTCTCTCTCTCTCTCTCTCTCTCTCTCTCTCTCTTTCTCTCTCCTGTC
>NW_025379334.1:0-5746 GCF_016433145.1 Gracilinanus agilis
TGTGTGTGTGAGAGAGAGAGAGAGAGAGAGACAGAGAGAGAGAGAGAGAGAGAGAGAGAGAGAGAGAGAGAGAGAGAGAGAGAGAATCTTAGGAGTGACTCGGCCTGGGCCTGGCCAGATGTGGGGTGGTCGAGTCACACTCCCTGGTCAGGAAACCATATGTCAGTATGACCAACAAGGGGTCTGACTTGAGACAAATGAGGCAAGAGTGAATTTATACAGCAAAGTTTTATTAGAGGAAAAGAGAGGACAAAGGGGGATGGGTGGCCAATGGCAGTAGAAGTGGCAATGGAGTGGGGGGAAGGGGTAGGGGTAGAGAAGGAGAGTGAGGGAGAGTCCAAAACCAGTGGTTGGCTACAGGTCTCGACCTGAGTAGAAAAAGGTATAACTTCTTATAGGGTGGCTGTCTGCCTTATAGGCTGAATGAGGTAATCTCTGTTGCCTCTATTGGTTCAATTGGGCTACTTGGGTCAAATTTATTGGATGGCCCTGAAAGGAGGTGTAGAACCTCATCTCTGGGATGGGGGGAAGTTCCCAGGCTTGTGCCTAGCCATGCAGTATGGGCTAAGGAACAAGGTCATGGAGTTCTGCCAGGTATTGCTGGGCAGTTTCTGTCCCAGGTTTGAACAGGTGCTAAAGTCAGGAGGGTTATTGTTTTCAGTAGGGATTGAGGAAAGGAAGGGCTTTGGTCCCACAGTCTATCACCCTGGGATTGTCATGAGCATTAAATGCAATAATATGTGTAAATCACTTTCCAATTCCTAAAGCACTATATAAAGGTTTGTTATTTTCCTTACCCTCTATAGTATATAAATATTGCCTTGTCCATAAAGGCTCTCAATAAATATTTGTTGAATAAATATAATATTAAGTAATCTCTTTCTTGTACACCAGTGTTCACCTAGTGGCAGGTTCCAAACTGTAGGTATTATTCCTATGAGGGATGATGCATCTTTAAACTGGGCTTGTCTTATATAGGACTAGAAGACAGATTACCACCTAATGTGAGCACAGATTTGCAGGTTCTAAATTCTCCCTTATAGTGATGGCTACTCTGAGGTCCACATTGCTTTTCCTGGCCTGAATTTGGGATGATCATTGCAAGGAAATTCCCTGGTTTCCCCAATATTTCCTCAAAGAAAGGCTTAGGCCAAAGGAACCTGCAGGAGTTTTGGTCCACCATCTAAACTGAATCAAGAATAAGATACTGAGAACCTACCTTTGATTCTACTGACATGTTGACATGAGGTATACCCACAAGCTGCAAGGGGATGTCACAGTCAGGATTGGAAGAGACTGTATAATTATCACATGTAAAACATCTATGATCCCTGAAATAAATGGGGGAAAAAGATCCTTCCTGAAGAGAGTCATGGAGAAAGGAGCCAAGAAATTACTTATATGTAATCTCTCATTCAATAATGAAGGGTCTAAACTTGAGGCACTACATGGGGTTTGCTGAGCAAAGAAAATTCAATGGAAGGTAAAGGAAGACCTCTCTCAGTAGCAGATCATTTCCAGAGAAGATTATAGAAAGTAGGGTTCACCTGGGATGTGTGAACCACAGTGACCACAACTTCCAAGCTCCAGCTAGAAATAGGGCCAAGAACAGACTGCGTCAGAGTGGAGACCCTGGATCCTATTTATTACTCTTATAATCTTGGGGAGATTAGGGAAAGGAAGAGGTTAAAGAGAGAGAAACCTGGAACATCACTATGACTGGAGAAAGAAGACGTGGTGGGACCTCTGGAATGACAGCTCACCTGGGACTTGACCAGTATCGGGAACACAGCTGCCATTGCCAAGGCTCCTCGGCTCCCTTAGGGAAAGGGGCAGCTACCTGGGGAGCAGGCAGAGCTAAGGGAAAACAGAGGAGCCATGAATGAGACCAGCCCTTTCCTGAAGCTCCCTTACTCACTAGGAATCCCCTCCTTTATAGGAAACAAGGGGACCCTGGGCATAGCCATTTCCTTAACATCTTCCCTTTCACTAAACTAGCATTAGTCACCATGACTTGAGCCCCTAAAGAGTATAGGACCATATCTGAAACACCATAGCAGCCTATGGAAGAGGTAGAAATAATATCTTTACATTAGAAGGAATCAAAGATCAAAAGACTAAATAGAATTGATTTTTGGATTTCCCACACTGATTTCCTCCCCTCCAGTAGTGTGAATAATTCACAAATTATTAACAGATCATTAATGGAATTTAGTTGAAGTCCACATAGTTCTCACTTACATCATAGAATCTCAAAGGGAATCCAAACTTCCTTTAAGCATGAATTCATTCTATAAACTCTCCAACTTTTCCAGGTGATCATTCCACTTTTGAGAAGCTAAAATTATTAGAAAGTTTTCCCTTACACCAATCCAAAAACCTATTTTTCTACAAATTCTTCCCTGCAGTACTGGTTCTACCCTCTGGGGCCAAGCAGAGCAAGTCTAATCCCTCCATCCAATAACATTTCAAAAACTTGAAGAATTATTAAGTCTCATCTAAGTTGACTCTTTTCCAGTTTCTTCAACCAATGCTTTGTATGTCATGGTTTTTTCTTTTCCCAATCCTGGTTACCCTTCCCTGGATTTATTTCATTTAGCAAGGTCTCTCCTAAAATATGGTACCCAGGCCTATCCACAATCCTTCAGGTACACATTGGACCATGGCAAGGGACAGAGGGACTTGCTAGCACCTCCTTCATTCTTGCCAGTTCCCTCAAGGCAGTAAGTTTTGCCTTGCCCACCACCCTTCTCTGTGGCCGATATCTGATATTCTAGGAAGGCTTAGGAAAACTAACTTCCATGCAGCTCCAATCTCTGGTTTCTTCCTGCTCTTTCTAGAACAGAAAAAAAAAAGTGGACCCATGTATAAGAACCACACAATCTTGAAGTCTCGGAGCTAGGCAAGACCTTAAAAGGTCATCAAGCAACTAATCAATCAATCAACAAATATTTATTAAGTGTCTAATACTTATAAAGAGGAATGCTACCCACCTCTGGAGAAAGAATTGTTGGAGTCGTCTTTCACATCAGTGTATTTATGGTTTTCTTTTGGGGGTTTGGTTATGTATGAATGTGCTCCTACAACACTGACCAATATAGAAATATGCTTTATATGACAATAAACAAATGGAAAAAAAAGTGTACAATTTTGCTAAGCTTTGGGATACTGACAAAAAAAAGAAAACAGTATCTGCCCTGAAGGTGTAGGAAAAACATGTAAAAATGTATGTATAAGCAAAATATATATGGGAAATATACAAGGTAACTGTCGAGACACTGGTAATTCAGGGAAATGGGAAGAGTTCATGTAGAAAGTGGAGCTTAAGCTGAGATTCTAAGAGGCAAAGGAAGGAGGGGACAGACTAACAGGCATGGAGATAAGACATGGGAGTATCCTCTGTGAGTCACAGCAACAAGGTGAGTTTCACTGGCCTGAAAAATATGTGAAGAGGAGTAATATATAATAAACTTGGAAAGGTAGGCTGGGGCCAAATTTTGAAGGGCTTTCAAAGCCAGTGGAGTTTGTATTTAATAATACAATAATAAGGGGTGATGCTGAACAGGAAATGACATAGGCCTGGGCTTTAAGAATATCACTAGAGCAGTTGAGTGGAAGATGGTTAGGAGAAGAGAAAGGCTAACTAAGAGCCTATTACAATAGTCTAGGTTAGAAGTGATGAGTTCCTTCAGTAGGGTAGGCATATGGGTGAAAATTCATGCAAGAGGTATCTTGAAATGAATAAAACAGAACTATGTTTTGTATGATAATACATGTATAACCCAGATCGAATCTCCCATCAGCACTAGAAGGGGGAAGGGAAGGGAGAGAGTGAGATAAGTTCAATCATATAACTTGGGAAAACTTGTGTGGAAATTTATTACAGGTAGTTGGTTTAAAAATATGTTTTTAAAAAAGAGATCATGGAAGCAGAAACACCAAGACTTGGCAACTGAAAGGATATGAGGGTGCTTGCTTTGGCAATATATATGAAGAGTGAAAGAGACTGAGGAGTAGTGGATGATTCTGAGGTAGCAAATTTGAATTTCTGAAAGGACAATGATATACTTTAGAGAAATAAGGAAGTCAGGAAGGAGAGAAATTTTAGAGGAAAAGAAATAAATTTATTTTGGACATATAGAGATTGAGATACCTACTAGACATCTGTTCAAAATGTCCACAGCTGATAGCAAAAAAGAAGATTGAAATGTTTTTTAAATACAACAAAGGAAGACAAGAAGGAATCAAAGATAAGGAAAGAGCGTAATATGTTTACCTTATTATATGCTTAAATTTAATTATAAAATTAATAATGAAAAATTATCAATGTACCAAAAAATTTATTAATGAAAAAAGTGTTCAGAGCTGAGAAGAGAGTTCAGGGTTATATAAAAAGGTTTGGTACTGGGGGATCAGTGGATTGAGAGTTAGGCCCAGAGACAGGAGGAGGTCCTGGGTTCAAACCTGGCTTCAGATACTTCCTAGCTGTGTGACCCTGGGCAAGTCATTTAACCCCCATTGCCTAGCCCTTACCACTCTTCTGCCTTGGGACCAACACATAGTATTGGTTCCAAGACAGAAGGTAAGGGTTTGATTAAAAAAAAAAAAAAAAAGGGTTGGTACTCTAAGAGTGCCTAGAGATAACTGACTCCCTGAGAGTTGATGAGGTTACTAAGAGAAAGCATAAAGAGGGAAGGTCAAGGGCAGAGCCTACAGATACAGTCTACAGGCTATGGACAATGATCTAGCAAAGGAAACTGGGAAGGAACAATCATGAGAGCTGAGAACAGTGTCATGAAAATCCAAAGAAGAGAGACTATCCAGAAATAGTCAACAGTGTCAAAGACTGCAGGGGGTCAAGAAGGATGAGGACTGAGAAAGTCCATTGAATTTGAAAATTAAAAGATCATTGGTGACATTATATACCAATTTTGTTATATTGGATGGCCCTCTGGCAAGAGAAGGAATACAAGGTGAAATTTAGGCAACATAAAAATAAAAGACATCAATTAAAAAAATGTGTAACCTTGGAAAGGATTTAGTTGAGTGATGAGGTCAGAAGACAGATTGCAAGATTGACAGGAAAAGAAATAAAGGCAATAAGTATAGATGGTCTTCCCACCTCTACTTTCCCCTCCCAGGAATCCATAAAAGACACAGGGTGATAGTGTAGGGGTTAGGTGGGAGGATCAAATAAGGGTTTTTTAAGGATTGTAAGACCTGGCTGTGTTTGTAGTCAGCAGGGTAGCAGCCAGTAGAGATTAAAGATTAGAGAAAGGTAGGAATAACTATGGGCAATCTGCTGGAAGAGATGAGACAGGATGGAGTTCAAGGGCCACAGTAGAGAAAGGAGTTGTACTTGACTAGGAGATCCAAACCAGTTCTGATCCAAGTACTGAATGTGAATTCCATTTGCAACATACCTGACAAGCTGCTAGAAGTTTCTAACTTTAGAGGCAGCAGTATAGTGATACAGGGGATAAAGTACTCCACTCACTTAGAGTCAAGAAAACCCAAGTTCCAATCCCATTTCTGATCCTTACGATGGATAAGACCTCTCAGAGTCTCAGTTTCTTCATCTGTAAAATGGAGATGATACCTGAACTTCATAGGGTTTTTGTGAAACTGGCTCTGATAAAATGTTTGTAAGTTGTCTTACCAACTTTAAATCAATATATACATCAGTTACTATGGCAACTAGAAGTTTTTTCACAGAGAGGGAGAGAGAGAGCTGTCTCTTATACAC
>NW_025379335.1:0-5712 GCF_016433145.1 Gracilinanus agilis
AGAGAAATGCAAATCAAAACAACTCTGAGGTATCACCTCACACCTAGCAGATTGGCTAAAATGAAAGAAGGGGAGAGTAATGAATGTTGGAGGGGATGTGGCAAAATCGGGACATTGATGCATTGCTGGTGGAGTTGTGAACTGATCCAACCATTCTGGCTGGCAATTTGGAACTATGCCCAAAGGGCTATAAAAGACTGCCTGCCCTTCGATCCAGCCATACCATTGCTGGGTTTGTACCCCAAACAGATTATAGATAAACAGACTTGTACGAAAATATTTATAGCTGTGCTTTTCTTAGTGGCAAAAATCTGGAAAAGGAGGGTATGTCCTTCAATTGAGGAATGGCTGAACAAATTGTGGTATATGCGGGTGATGGAATACTATTGTGCTAAAAGGAATAATAAACTGGAGGAATTCCATGCAAATTGGAGAGACCTCCAGGAAGTGATGCAGAGCGAAAGGAGCAGAGCCAGAAAAACATTGTACACAGAGACTGATATACTATGGTAAAATCAAATGTAATGGGCTTCTGTACCAGCAGCACTGCAATGACACAAGACAGCTCTGAGGGATTTATGGTAAAGACGCTACCCACATTCAGAGGAAGGACTGCAGGAGAGGAAACATATAAGATAACCAATTGCTTGAATGCACGGGCTGAGGCGGACATGCATGGGAAATAGACCCTGAACAAGGACACATGTTACAACCAGTGGAAATGTGCGTTGGCCATGGGTGGGGGGATAGTGGGGTGTGAAGGGGAAAGTAGGGGCATAAAGTATGTAAACAGGTTAAAAACGAATATTAATAAATGTCTAATTAAAATTTAAAAAAAAATGAATTTTGTATATTTACGAGATTGTGGTTCTACCTACATACTCCTCTACCCTACCTTGAGCCTGTGCTCAAGAGATGTGGGAGAAGTGACAAAAAAGTTCATGATCTTCTCATGAGAGAATAGAATGATTATGGTTGGAGGAAAAAGTGGGGCAAAGATTTGGAGGAGGATCATCCAGGGAGTTCTCATCTCTGTTATGAGGTCATATACAAAAGGGGCTTCAAATACCTATGCATAGATTGGAGGGGGCATGAGGCTAAATCACTGTTATTGTGAGGAACAAATGAAATAATATTTGTAAAGTACTTAGCACAGTGCCTAGCACATAGTAGGGTTAATAAATGTTTCTTTTTCTTTATTGCCCCATGTAAAAAAAGTCAATGGCATTTTCTTTATCTTATTCTGTGACTTCGAACAAGTACTTCCTAATGGTGGGACTGAAGGGAATTGTAGAAACCATATAGTTAGCGCCATTTCTTTCTTATAGGCTAACAATGGGAGGACCCAGTTGAAGAAAAATGTGTCTCTTACTAATAGCCAGCATTTATATAGTGCTTTAAGATTTTCCAAGTTCTTTACAAATACAGTGGTACCTTGATACATGAGCACCTTAAGACACAAGCAATTTGAGCTTCTAGCAGTCATGATTGGGATTTTTTGCTTTAAGTCACAAGTGGATATTTGAATCACTTGCTTCTGCCACCCTCCACTAGATAGCCTGCCCAATGTTTGGTTTCATAAGTTACACGAGGCTGTCTTGTTTAGTTCATTGTTTATCTGGCCCTGCAAACATCTGTATTGAATTGCTTTTTCTTTTTTCTTTATTTTTGTCTTTATTATCATTTTTTAACCATGGGTCCTGACAATGAAGGAACTAAAGGAGTTGCAGCAGCAGCATACAGAGGTTTTGCAGGAAAATAGTGGGGAGGAACCTGAGGCGGATGAGACAATCAGTACAAGTGAGATTAAGGAAATATTGAGTATTTGGGAAAAAATTAAACAGTTTATTGAGAAGACACACCCAGAAAAAGTTGCAATAGGTCGTGCGTTGGAGCTGTGTGATGACTCTTGTTTTGCACATTATTAAAACGTTCTGAAAGGGAGGAAGAAACAAATTTCCTTGGAAAAGTTTTTATTGAAACAGCTCTAAGTGAAATTCAGGAAAGAGTAGCAAAACAGTCAAAATTCATTGAAGAAAATGATGCTAATTAAGTAAAGTAAAAAATAGAAATTAAGTTTAGCAGTAAAGTTACATATCATAAGTAATGTGTAACATCAATTTTGCATTTAAATGTAGCGTTATGTGTATAGAGAGTTATGTTAAGCAATAGCACACGAAATGAAAACCTCCTCTGCCAGTATCTTTGTCTGACCTTGAAGGTAAATAACATTTCATAAGCAAGTTTATTTCTTTACATTCTTATTATCTATAAATATATTTATTTGTCATTTATAAAGTACATTTTCATATTTAAAAGCACATAAAACAAAAAATTGTGTGTTTTTTTGGGGGGGCTGGAATGGATTAATTGCATTTCCATTAATTTAAATAGGGGAAATTTGTCGAGAGCCCCTCAGAGAAGTAAGGGTCTCCATCAGGGTCCATCAAGTCAATGCAGAAGGCAAAGCCTTTTGTTTGAACCCTATTGTCTGAAAATCAGGCCACAGGATGGATAGATATCCAATCAGACCCCTCTGTGTGACTCTCTTCTGATTAATACTTTTTATTATTAAAATTATTATAATCTATATTTTTAGGATAGCCTCAAGTTTTATAGTATAGATATAAAATCCTTTTATAGAAATTCATTCATAGAAATCCCTTTATAGAATTCCCCTTAATACTCTATAATAAATCAGCATTTAATGAGTTAATAGTTCATACCCTCAAAAAAATAGCAGAAGCTGCTCTAATCTTTCCCTGTCTCTCTGTCTAAAAGTTTGAAGGATACAGTGTAAATAAACCAAAATATTCTCACACTTCCCCACTTTCCCACGTTAGATTTGTCCCCCCAAATTTGAGAGTTCTCATACTTGACTCTGCCTTTTGAAATATGTTGAAGGTTCTTTTTGTAAAAATAAAATTTAGATAAAGTATAGTTTTGGTAGCCTTGAAGAATGCTTAGACTAAATATAATCTATATTGTAGAAATATGTTTTGTGTGCCAATTCTCATGTAACTAGTATAACCTTGAGTTCTTCTCTGTTTTGATTTTGGAATGTGAATTTTCCCAGCATTTGTGTGACTGTGAGAGACAAGTATAAAAAATAAAATTTCACAGGAAATTCTGAGAACAGCTTCTGGAAATCCACTGTGTCTCTGACTCTCTTCTTTCTCACCTAAACTGTACACCTTCCCAGACCCCCTGGAGCTGCTGGCTGGCTTCTAGCAGAAATTCAACTTGACACACAAGCAAATTGAGTTATGAGCTTGGCCATGGAATGAATTAAGCTCGTGTGTCAAGGTACCACTGTAATTTCTGATCCTTACAACAACCTTGAAAGGTCAGTGGAATTATTATCCCCACTTTGCAGATGGGGAAACTGAGGCAGACAATGGCTAAATGATTTGCCCAAGGTCACACAATTAATAAGTGCTAGAGGCTAGAGTTGAATTCAAGTTTTCCTCACTCCAGGTTCAGTATCTATCCACTGGGTCCCCTTGCTACCCTGTCTCTTAATACTTTACTGTCCATCTATACCCTTTCATCCCCTTTTTTCTCTTAGTGTATGACATATGCACATAACTTGTCCTAACAGTTCAGTGTGAAACAATGTAGTCACTGTTCTTCTCCCTCCATGTAGAAAACATATAATGAGATTATAGGATTTAGATCTGAAAGGGCTCTTTTGGTGTATTTTTGTAATTAATCATAATTCAGTGTAATCTATAATTTTACAGATAAGGATACTGGTCCAGAAATGTGAAAGGGATTTGAATCCATCTAGCATCTCTGATTTCAAGTCCAGTGATCTTCCACTTTATTGACACATTGTGGAGACAACAGGCTATCTATGTATTGGATAATGTTGGGATTATTTTTAGACTTTCTTATGTAAAATGGGGCCAGGTGTCATCCAGGTCCCCCATCGGCATGGTTCTAGTTGAGAATACAGCAGTAAAAACAGCAATGTTACCCAATGTTTATACAAAGAAAAAAGTGTCATCTGATATGATCTCAGAATCTGCTGCCACAAGGCCTTTGAAACAATTAGTTTAGACTATTTCACAGAGCATTAAGCTTAACAATGTCAGTCTGTTCCTAGGTGTTCTTCAAGTGTATTTCTACAGTGAGGCCAAAATTTAAGTTGGAGAGAAAACACACTCATTTTTTGCTTGGAAGGTTACCAAGAGAATATACTGACTTTTCTATTCTAGTGACTTCCCTCTGATATTTTTTTTTCGAATTTATCCTGTCTGCATCTTGTTTATTCATAGTTTGCTTTTTGTTTCCTTCATTAGAATGTGAACTCTTTGAGGGCAAAGACCAAGACCATGGCTGTGTTTTTGCCTTTATTATATTCCCAGCACTTATATAGTATCTATTACATAGGAAGCAGTTAATGCTTTTTTGACTGGACTTTGAATTTTCTGCTCCCACTGTTAATGCTTATGGTTTTCTTTTAGAATATTCCAGGTAGATTTGATATAAACTTCACTTCCCACCTAAATAAAACACCAAGTTTATGAGGGGCAAAAATAACTCAAAAAACAGTATTTCCTCACTTACGGATGTTAGGAAATACTTGTTTGCTTTGGAAGGTTCTGCACAAAGGGTGCTAGAATAGGAAAGGAATTTGAAGGTATTGTCTTATACTCCCAATTTTGTGGTATAATATAAATGTATCATCTTGACTGTTTCTGTGACCCTGCTTCCTTGGAACTGAATCATAAGAATATAAATTTCCTAAAAATGTACCTAATAAAATCTGATCTTGAACTCTACATTCTCTCCTCTGATCAAAATATCTGGATCTTTTACATCTCTTATTCTTTCACTTCTACTTTGTCAACTTTTCTTATGGGCATGTGATCCCTTGATTTCGCCTTACATTTCCAGTCCATTATTTCTCTTCTGGTTTCTCTTGCCTCTTTGCTCAACCTGGACTTCAAGCTTAGTCACTTTTACCATGTACTTGATACCTACAACACCCCACATCCAACAAGCTACCCAGTTTCCATCAAAAAATTTTAAAATCGGGGGCAGCTGGGTAGCTCAGTGGAGTGAGAGTCAGGCCTAGAGACAGGAGGTCCTGGGTTCAAACCCGGCCTCAGCCACTTCCCAGCTGTGTGACCCTGGGCAAGTCACTTGACCCCCATTGCCCACCCTTACCACTCTTCCACCTATGAGACAATACACCGAAGTACAAGGGTTTAAAAAAATTTTTTTTAAATCCTTATCTTCTTTCTTAATATCAATTCTAAGACAGAAAAACAGCACATGCTCCGTAATTGGAGTTAAATGATTTGCCCAGGGTCACATAGCTAGGAAGTATCTGAGGCTGGATTTGAACTCAGATCCTCCTAACTCCAGGTCTGGTTTTTCTATCCACTTTGCTATCTATATGTCCTTTCCTTTACCTTTCCAGGGTTATTCCACTTCACACTTTCCAGATATATGGTGTACTTGCTGTCCCATGAGCTCTGCTTTATATCTACCATTGCTTTGTATATGCTGTCTCCCATGTCTCGAATGTGATCCCTTCTCATCTCCTCACCTCTTGGTATGTTTAGTTTCTGAAAGGCTCAGCATAGACTGCAGAACTGAAAACCTTCCTTGATCCCCCTAATTGTGAGATTTCTCTTTGTTCTCATAGGGTCTTCTACTGTGTTTACTTCTGTGGAGATGTGCTATATATTCTCTTCCTCC
>NW_025379336.1:0-3411 GCF_016433145.1 Gracilinanus agilis
CGTTCGTCTGGACTTGTTTTTATGTCCCCTTGAGGAGTTTTGTGTGTTTCGGTCAGGAGAGGTTAAGAGCTGCTTCTTACTCTGCCGCCATCTTAACCCGGAAAATTAGCTTAACATTTTAAAGGGGAAGACAATATGTACATATATGAGTCTGGATCAAATATATACAAAATAAATACAAGATAATTTTTTAGAGAGTCACTAGCTCTTGGGGAAATTAAGACCTCCTGTACAAGTTGGTCCTCAAGCTTCCCCCACCCCTTTCCTTCAGTAATTCAGTAATGTTTTATTCTTTATAAATTATATATAAGAACATTTTTGGCATTCCTTTTCTAATATTTTGAGTTCTAAATTCTCTACCTTCCTTTCTTAGATAGTAAGCAATTTGATATTCATTATGCTTGTGTCATAAAAACATATTTCCAATTCATCATGCTATGGAAGAAGACATATGTATTTTTTTAAATGAAGAAAATAGGGGGCAGATAGGTGGCTCAGTGAATTAAGAGGTGGGTGCAGAGATAGGAAGTTCTGGGTTCAAATCTGGCCTCAGACTTCCTAACTGTGTGACCCTGGGCAAGTCACTTATCCCCCATTGCCTAGCCCTTACCACTCTTCTGCCTTAGAATCAATACACAGTATTGATTGATTCTAAGGCAGAAGGTAAGGGTCCTAAACAATAAAAATGAAGAAAATAAAATGAAGCAAGTTATGCTTTGATCTGCATTTAGATGCCATCAGTTCTTTCTCTGGAAGTGGATAGCGTTTTTCATCATGGGTCCTTTGAGACTGTCTTAGATCATTGTATTTCGAAGAATAGCTAAGTCATTGGTGGTTGTTCATTGTACAGTATTGTTGTTACTGTGTACATTGTTCTTTTGGTTCTACTCACTCTGCATCAGTTCATGTAAGTCTTATCAGGTTTTTAAGAAATCCTTCTGCTCATTATTCCCATAGCACAATAGTATTCCTTTATAGTCATCTACCAAATTGATGAGCCATTTCTCAATTGATGGCATGCCCTCACTTTCCAATTTCTTGGTACTATAAGAAGAGCTATCAATCAACCAATATTTCTTAACAATTTACTGTATGCCAGGTACGGTGCTAAGCACCCCAAAATAATAAAAGAGGCAAATAAAATACAATAATATAAAAGAAGACAACACTAAAAAGGTGATTGCATAAAATGCAATAGTCAAATTTACTACCAGATTTGAGATGATAAAGCAGTAGAGAGAGGAGACACTACTGACCAGGGATGTTGCATGTTGCATGAGGCATAATTTTTGGGCTCTGCACTTTTGCTTTAACTATTTCTTTGTTATAATGTTATATATGTGTATATATGTGTGTCTGTATCAGGAAATTATAATGGTAAAAAAAAAGCAACAAGAGTTTTTTTTAAAAGGCAAGTGAAAGGAGTGATTGAAAAGGTGATCGCTAAAGGGATAGCATGACAAATTAAGGATTTTTTTTTTTTAAGATAGAAGAGATCTGGGCATGTTTATAGGCAGTAATGTAGGAAATGAAGGGAGTTGGAAGCCTGGAGAGGGGATGTTCAAAGGTGACAAATTCCTAGAAGAAACAGGAAGGAATGGGATCAAGAGATTAGGTAGATGGATCAGCATTGGCTAGGAGGATAGTCAGCAGCTCTAGGGGAAGTGGAGCAGAATAGGAGAGAGTGGGCAATGATGGTGAGGCAATTTGGGGTATATAATTCGGAAGAAAAAGTAACCTATACACATTCATCTCAGTTTTATTTAAGTGTGACCTAAGTTTCTCTTGGGAGTGAGGAGTGAGGAAGTAATTTAAGTGGCTTGAAGAGAGAAAAGAAGGTTTTGGAACAGATGCTGTGGGAAGTGTGATATAGAGTCAACACGAGCAGGACTGTGTTTCAAGAATTATGACTTTAGTTAAATTTGTAGTAGACCCAATTATGATTTCCTCTAGTCCCATGTAATAGTACAATATGGACAGAGAAGACATAATTCAGGGATGAGGTTTAGTTCTGAAAAAGAATGAATTATGATTGGATAAAGGAGGTAAGGGATTTAAGGGTAGAAGTCAGTGTTCAGTCAGACTATTTAAACATAGAGCCAAATTGCCAAAAAGAATGAAAGTGAACAAAGCAAGAGTGAGACTAGGAAAACAGGAGATTATTAAAGTAACTGGATTTTGATGAATTCAGGAGAGGGAAGGCACAGGGAAAGAGGAAATAAAAGGAGATTGTGGTCAGAGGCTCTAGGCTGACCTGAAATGGGTTTGACCTTGGAAGGTTCCAAATAAAAGAACTAGGTTCTCTACTGTCTCATTCCCTAAGTCTGAGTTCTCCAGAAAAAAACCCAACCAAACAAAAAACCCACAACAACTCAAAATCAAGCTTAAGTTATGTCTAAAGTTTTTTTAAACATTTATTAATATTCATTTTTAACATGGTTACATGATTCATGCTCCTACTTTCCCCTTCACCCCCTACATCCCCCCCCCCACAATGCTGATGCATATTTCCACTGGTTTTATCATGTGTCATTGATCAAGACCTATTTCCAAATTGTTGTTAGTTGCATTGGTGTGGTAGTTTCGAGTCTACATCCCCAATCATGTCCACCCCAACCAGTGCGTTCAAGCAGTTGTTTTTCTTATATGTTTCCTTTCCTGTAATCCTTCCTCTGAATGTGGGTAGCGTCTTTTCCATAAATCCCTCAGAGCTGTCCTGTATCATTGCATTGCTGCTGGTACAGAAGTCCATTACATTCGATTTTACCATAGTATATCAGTCTCTGTGTACAGTGTTCTTCTGGCTCTGCTCCTTTCGCTCTGCATCACTTCCTGGAGGTCTCTCCAGTTCACCTGGAACTCCTCTAGTTTATTATTCCTTTGAGCACAATAGTATTCCATCACCAGCATATACCACAATTTGTTCAGCCATTCCCCAATTGAGGGACATCCTCTCCTTTTCCAGTTTTTTGCCACCACAAAAAAGTGCAGCTATAAATATTTTCGTACAAGTCTGTTTATCTATGATCTCTTTGGGGTACAAACCCAGCAATGGTATGGCTGGATCAAAGGGCAGGCATTCTTTTATAGCCCTTTGAGCATAGTTCCAAATTGCCAGCCAGAATGGTTAGATCAGTTCACAACTCCACCAGCAATGCATTAATGTCCTAATTTCGCCACATCCCCTCCAGCATTCATTACTCTCCCCTTCTTTCATTTTAACCAATCTTCTAGGTGTGAGGTGATACCTCAGAGTTGTTTTGATTTGCATTTCTCTAATTATTAGAGATTTAGACCATTTCTCATGTGTTTATTGATACTTTTGAAGTCTTTATCTCAAAATTGCCAATTCATGTCCCTTGCCCATTTATCAATTGGGGAATGGCTTGATTTTTTGTACAATTGATTTAT
>NW_025379337.1:0-4023 GCF_016433145.1 Gracilinanus agilis
CTATAAAGATTATATTTTTATAATCTTTATAATTCTTGCTGCTGAGATGTGTTGGAAATATATAAAAATACTGATGATTTATGTGCATTTATTTTGTATCTTTGCAACTTTGCTAAAGTTGTTGATTATTTCTACTAGTTCTTTAGTTGATTCTCTAGGATTTTTTAAGTAGACCATCATATCATCTACAAAGAGTGATAGCTTAGTCTCCTCATTGCCTATTTTAATAACTTCAATTTGTTTTTTTTTCTTTAATAGCTACTGTTAGTGTTTCTAGTAACATGTTAATTGTACTAGAGGTGATAATGGGCATCCTTGTTTTATTCTTGATCTTATAGGGCAGGTGTCGACAACCCTTTTGGCCGTGAGAGCCATAAACGCCACATTTTTTAAAATGTAATTTCATGAGAGCCGTACAGTGCTCACAGTGTGCGCTCCTGTAACAGTGCACACTCCTGTAACAGAGCCTGAAAAAAATTGACTTTATGGCTCCTGCAGAAAGAGCCATATCTGGCCCTCAAAAGAGCCAGATATGGCTCGAGAGCCACACGTTGCCGAACTCTGTTATAGGGAATGCTTCCAATTTATCCCCATTGCATATGGTGCTTGTTGATAGTTTTAGATATATACAGTTCATTGCTTTTAGGAAAAGTCCTTCTATTCCTATACTTTCTAGTGTTTTCAATAGGAATGGGTGTTGTATTTTGTCAAAGGCTTTTTCAGCATCTATTGAGATAATCATGTGATTTTTGTTTGTTAGTGCAACATGGAAAATGGCAGGGTGGAATTCTTGCAAGATACAGGGTCAAGCCTCCCCTAGAATTCCAGGAGACCCCCCCAGAGAACTCTGGGTGAGGGAAAAGTTTGAAAGCAGTTAAACAGTTGATTCCTGGGGGTTGAAGTGAGAAGATCACGCTGCTTGCTGTTCCCGGTTTTGGGGGATTACCTTGGGGGCCATAGTGGCAAAAGCCATTTTGGTTTCCTCTCAGGAGTTTGCCTGTCTAGCAGAATTAGACCTTTCTTGCAATAGAATTTTGTTATTCATTTAGTTATTTTAGATATTAGAAGTGATTATTATAAGCTCTGAGGGCCAGCTAGATATAAAGTCTGCCACTCCCTCCTGGGCTGTAGGGGCAGTTTCTACCTAACAGTTCTGGGCTTCCCAGATCTTTTTTTTTTAAAACCCTTAACTTCTGTGTATTGGCTTCTTGGTGGAAGAGTGGTAAGGGTGGGCAATGGGGGTCAAGTAACTTGCCCAGGGTCACACAGCTGGGAAGTGTCTGAGGCCAGATTTGAACCTAGGACCTCCCATCTCTACGCCTGACTCTCAATCCACTGAGCTACCCAGCTGCCCCCGCTTCCCAGATCTTTAGCCAAATCCTTGATACCCTTTCCTTGCCTTCCCTTCTTCTTTTATCAATATAAACTTCATCTTTTGGGAGCAGTGTCTGTTCATTATTCTGGGAATACTTACATCCAACTTCTGCTGGGTTTCCTTCAGCTGTCCAGCCCAAACAAGTTAGATTTGTCTATCCCTGATAATAATAAGACATCAAGCTTCACCTATTGTCCCTCAGTCAAACCTATGGGGAATATAAGTTCAGAAAGTGAACATTATCAGAGATTTGCCTTGCTGAGCCTTGTCAGAAGATATCAGTCCTGCCTCCATTTCCAAATGATTACCAACTGTTTGTTGGGAGGGGTGAAGAGTAAGAAGTACCTACCCCTCCCTACTCACTCTAGCCTGTGGGGGTGGGGAGGAGTGAGTCCTGCAGGTTTCTAGTTTAAGGCCAACTCTTCAGCTTCCCAAACATCTCTGTTAAGATCAACATAAAAGTTAACTTGTTGATATGGTCAGTTATGTGTATGGTTTTCCTAATGTTGAACCATCCTTGCATTCCTGGTATAAATCCCACCTAATCATGATGGATAAACATCATGATCACTTGCTGAAGTCTTTTTGATAGTATTCTATTTAAGATTTTTATATCTATGTTGATTAGTGAGATTGGTCTGTAGTTTTTTGTTTTGTTTTGTTTTGTTTTGTTTTCTCTGTTTTGGGTTGGCCTGACTTTGGAATCAATACCATATTAGTGTCATAAAAGGAATTTGGTAGAATTCCTTCTTTGTTTATTATGTCAAATAATTTGTATAGTATTGGGATTAGTTGTTCTTTGAATGTTTGATAGAATTCACTTGTGAATCCATCAGGCCCTGGCGATTTTTTCTTAGGGAGTTCTTTGATGGCTTATTCAATTTCTTTTCCTGATATGGGATTATTTAGGTATTCTATTTCTTCTGCTGTTAATCTAGGCAATTTATATTTTTGTAAATATTCATCCATATCACCTAGATTGCTATATTTATTGCCATATACTTGGACAAAATTGTTTTTAATGATTGCCTTAATTTCCTCTTCATTAGAGGTGAGGTCTCCCTTTTCATCTTTGATACTGTTAATTTGGTTTTCTTCTTTCCTTTTTTTATTAGATTTACCAGTACTTTGTCCATTTTATCTGTTTTTTTCAAAATACAAGCTTTATGTCTTATTCATTAATCCAATAGTTCTTTTACTTTTGATTTTATTAATTTTATTTTGGTTTTTAAGTATTTCTAATTTAGATTTCATCTGGAGATTTTTAATTTGCTTGCTTTCATGTATGCACCAAATAGTTTAGCATCTAAATTTCTAAAGGAGAAACTGGCAGAACTCTAGGGGGAAATTGATAATAAAACTATATTAGTAGGAGACCTGAACCTTCCCCTATCAGATCTAGATAAATCAAACCAAAAAATAAATAAGAAAGAGATAAGAGAGGTGAATGAAATCCTAGAAAAATTAGAGTTAATAGATATATGGAGAAAAATAAATAGGGACAAAAAGGAATATATCTTCTTTTCAGCAGCACATGGAACATTCACAAAGATTGACCATGTATTAGCGCATAGAAATATGTCAAACAAATGCAAAAAAAGCAGAAACAATAAGTGCAACCTTGCCGCATCATAATGCAATAAAAATAGTTATTAGCAAGGATACATGGAGAGGCAAACCAAAAACTAATTGGAAATTAAATAATATGATTCTCCAAAATAAGTTAGTGAAAGAATAAGTTATAGAAATAATTAATAATTTCATTGAAGATAATGACAATGATGAGACTTCTTACCAAAAGCTATGGGATGCAGTCAAAGCAGTACTAAGGGGAAAATTTATATTATTGAGTGCATATATTAACAATTTAGGGAGGGCAGAGGTTAATGAACTGGGTATACAACTTAAAAAACTAGAAAGCAAACTTGATTTCAAACCCTACCTTAAAAGCTTGCTATTTTTATGTCCTTAGGCAAGTGATTTAACTTCTTTGGTTCTGCTTATCTGTAAAAATCAAGATGGACCAAAGGACCTTTGGCATTGATTCAGACCTAGTTCTATGGACCCTAAAAGCCTGCTTTTCTGTATGCAGTCTAGATGGTAAATTACTAATTATAACTATGTTACCTTTCATCTTTACTTTTTTTTAAGCATGATTATCTCTATAAGCAGTAAATTGACCTACTTCACCAAAAATTACAAATTTCTACCTGACAAATAAATAAATTGCCTATAGAAAGTCCCTAAGTCAAAACACTGTAGGGAATTCCTTCTTTCTCCCAACATATTTCTGGTGTACAACAAAATTCTGGAATCCAGTGATTCTTAGTCAGGGGTCATGTAGGAGAATGTCTGTATTGAGCTTGGTCTGCCTCCAAATTCAGAGGAATATTAATTGTGTGACTATACTTTGCTCTTCTCTGCCTTCAGTGAAGGTTTTCTAAATTGTTCAATGATGCAAAGGACCTGATGAATTACAATTTAAGCAAATTGTAACCCTAAAATAAAGAGGGGATTAAAACTGACCAGTTTAAGGGTGCAATAATCTGAAGAAAATGTACTGGAACTTTTGTGTACAGGAGGGTAAGGGACAGGGAGAAGAAAGGAAGAGAGAGAGAGAGAGAGAGAGAGAGAGAGAGAGAGAGAGA
>NW_025379338.1:0-5739 GCF_016433145.1 Gracilinanus agilis
ATGTAACCATGTTAAAAATGAATATTAATAAATGTTAAAATATATATATATAATTGGCAAATATTTAATAACGTCAATAAAATACAATGAAACATAAAAAAATAAAAAATAATAAAAAAATAAAAAAATAAAAGATTTTTTAAAAAAGAAACAACTGAGAGAAGAAGAGTCAAAGTGGTAGAGTACAGGCAGCAACCCAGCTGAATTTTCCCAACATTCCCTTCCAAATAACTTTAACTTCTCAATTCAAATTTTGGAGTAGCAGAACCAACAAAATGTCAGAGTAATACAGTGGTTCCCAAACTTTTTTGACCTACTGTCCCCTTTTCAGAAAAAATATTACTTAGCACCCCCTGGAATTTTTTTTTATTTTAATAGCAATTAACAGGAAAGATATATGTATTAATGTTTCTACCTTTTTCGTAAAATATAGTAAAGAAAGGTGTAAATTAGAAACATTGAACTTTGAAATTATGAAACTATTTATTGAACTCAGAATAGAATGTAGTACAAAAAAAGTTAAAACATTCGAAATCATCTTTATGAGAAGGATAAACCTGGTGTGCTGCTACCAATTTAGTAATCCTCAGCTATGTTTTTGTCAGCAGTAATCTTAAATCACCACAATTGACTATTTCAAATTGGTTTCTTTTTTTTGTTAATAAATTGGTTAATGCACTGAATCCACATTCCTAAATGCACCTGTGGCCATCACCGTCCCCCTGGAACACTGCAGCACTCACCAGGGGGCGGTGGCGCCCACTTTGGGAATCATAGAGTAATATAATTTTCTTTTCTAAGAAAACTTAGGAAGTCATCTGGATAGGTCTGGATGCTAGAGTGGGAAATCTGCTCAGAGCATGAATAACACCAGTGGTAAGCATTGAAGAGAGCCTCAACAATGGTAGCAACAGCATCAGCTTCTGGAGTTCTCAGGTCAGACATATTAAGGTGGTCAGACAATTTATGGGGAGACTTTCTGCTGGCAATGGGTACAGCTGGCAGTGACTGACAACTCTATTGTCCATAAACAGTTCTGGGTCATACTTTCCAGATAGAGTGAAGCATCTGTGATCAGTCACAAGGAGTAGGAGCCCTGGTCATGGTTCCAGGCCCAAGAGGAATACTAGCACTTATGGCTACTGAAGAGCAAGGGACCTGGTCATTGTTCCAGGGCCAAGAAGAGCAATGACAATTGTGGCTACAAAGGAGCAAGGACCCTTCCTAGGCAAAGACCAGTGCACAAACCAATGGAGCAGTGATCATGCCTCTCTCAAGATAACACTTCCTTAGAAGCACCAAAAACATGCAGACTTCCACTCTGAAAACAACAGCACAAAAAAGCACTGTACCATCCCACTTTCAGATGACCAGAGGCTGATGTTAACATAAAGGTTAAAAGTCAATAAATTAGAACAAAAATGAGCAAATAACAACAACCAAAAACTGATAATTTGACCACAAAAACCTACAATAATATCAGAGAAGACAAAGATATTAACTCAGAAGAAAATAACAGTGCAGAAATAGTTATAAGTAAGGCCTCAAAGAAAAATGCTATTTGGACCCAAGCCCAACAAGAATTCCTATGAGAGTTAAAGAAATAGATAAGAAAAATAGAAAAAAATTGGGAAGATAAATGAAAGTTATGCAAGAAAATTATGGAAATTTCTGCACATGTATAACCTATGTCAAATTACTTGCCTTCTCAATGGGGAGAGGGAAAAGGAGAAAATTTGGAACTTGAAAATTTTTAATGAATGTTTTAAATTGTTTTTACATGTAATTGGAAAAATGAAATATTTTTAAAAGAAAATTATGAAAAGAGAATTAACTGTTTGATAAAAAAGATACAAAAAAATACTGAAGAAAATAACATCTTTAAAAAAAAAAAGCAAAATTGGCCTAAGGGTAAAAGAGACACAAAAAATTTTTGATGAAAATGACTCTTTAAAAAGCAGACTAGGTCAAATGAGAACGGAGGTACAAATTTCACTGAAGAAAAGAACTTCCTAAAATTAGAATTCGTCAAATGGGAATCAATGACTTCATGAGACATCACAAAACAATAAAACAAAGTCCAAAAAATGAAAAAAATAGAAGAAAATGTGAAATATCTCATCAGAAACAACTCACCTAGAAAATAGAATGAGGAGAAATTCTTTAAGAGTTTTTGGACTACCTGAAAGTCATAATCAAAAATAAAGAGCCTAGACATCATATTTCAAAATATTAACAATTAATATTATCCTAATATCCTAGATCCAGATGATAAAATAGAAATTGAAAACATCCACCAACCACTTTCTAAAAGAGATCCCCAAAAGAAAACTCTCAAGAATATTATAGCCAAATTCCAGAGCTCCCAGGACAAGGAGAAAATATTTCATGTAGCCAGAAAGAAACTATTAAAACATTCTGGAGCCATAGGCAGGATCACACAGATTTAGAATCTTCCAATTTAAAGGAGTGGAGAACTTGGAATATGACATTCTAAAAAGTAAAGGATCTAGGATTACTGCTGAATAGAAGATTTAACATTTAACATTCAAGACTTATGGGAAGCATAAAAAGGCAAACATGAAAATGTAATCATAAGAGACTCAACAAAGTTAAACTGTTTACATGCCTATTTGGGATTATGATAATGTAACTCCTAAATAAGTTTATTATTATTAGGACAGTTAGAAGGAATCGACACCAAGGGCATCAGTGTAAGTGGATTATGTTAGATTATATTGGGATCATCTCTAAAGAAATGGAAGTGCTGAAAAAAGGGATACTCTCGGAGAAAAGGGAAGATGGAGGTAGAATGGGGAAATTTTCACATAAAAGAAACTTGCAAAGAGAGTTTTTATAACGGAGGGGAAAATAGATGGCTGCGATACTTGAACTTCACTATCATTGGAATTGTTCCAAAGAAAAAGAACAGATATACATACACATGCTCAGTTCAGTATACAGTCTTACCCAATAGAAAAATAAGTGGGGGAGGGAATAAAACATATGGGATGAGGGATGGTACAAGGGAGAGTAGATTAATGGAGGCAGTGGTCAAAAGCAAAATAGGCTTTTGGAAAGGGATAAGATAAAAAAGAGAAACTCTATTCAATGCTATCTCAATTAAATTACCAAAACATTATATTGAGCTAAAAGTAATAACAAAATTCACTTAGAAGAACAAAAAAAATGAAGAATATCAAATTAATTAATGAGGGTGGGGGAAGGTAAAGGAAAGAGGTCTAACAGTACCAGATTTTAAAATGTATTATAAAGCAGTAATTATCAAAAACTATATGGTACTGACTAAGAAAAAGAAAGGTAGATCAGTGAAATAGAACAGTATAGAACAAAGCAGAACAAGAAACAGTAGTAACAGATTGTAGAAACTTTACATATGACAAAAGTGTAGATCCAAGTTCAGAGGACAAAAATGCATTATTTTTTTGTAAAAACTTGCTGTGACAATTAGAAAGTAGTCAAGCAGAAACTAGGTATAGATCAACATCTTATACCATTCACTAAAATAAGATCAAAATGGTTATATGACCTAGACATAAAAGAAGATATCATAAGCAAATTAAAATATCACAGAACATATTACCTATCAGATATATGGATGGGAGAATAATTTATGAGTCAGTAAGAGATAGAGAGGATAGTGAGATATAAAGTGGATAATTTTCATTAAATTAAATTAAAAGGCTTTTGTAAAAATAAAACAAAAGTTGCTAATATTAAAAGGAAATCAAAAGGGGAAGGAGTTGAGATATCTGGGGGGAACTTCTATTAAGAAAATAAACAAATAAATTTTTAAAAGGAAAAAATAATAAATGAGTAAGTCCTATAAATCAGGGCTTGAATTGTTGCTTTGTTAATTGTTGAGACTTTAAAAAAAGATATGGAGAAAATGTTGATAAAGCAGATTATATTTTAAAATGTGAAAAAAGTTAAAAAGAGAGGATAAATTGAATGGAGGGAAATACACAGTAGGCATAACTGTGAATGTCAACAAAATGGAAGTGGATGGCAGAATGAAATAGTAACTAGAATCTAATAATATGTTGTTTATAAGAGATACAGTTGAAACAGAAAGGCATACACAGTTAAAATAAAGGGTTGCCACAGAATCTATTATGCTCCAGCCGAAGTGAAAAAAGCAAGGGCAGCAATCATGATCTTAGACAAAGCAAAAGTAAAAATAGACCTAATTAAAAGAGATAATCAAGGAAACTACATTTAGCTAAAAGATACCATAGACGATGTAATAATAACAAAACTTTTTATTGCAAGTTTCTCTGATAAAGGCATCTTTTCTCAAATAAATAGGGAATTGAGTCAAATTTTTAAGAAGAGCCATTTCCCAAATGATAAATGGTCAAAGGATATGAGAAGACAGTTTTCAGACTGAAACTGAAATCCCTCTAGAAAGTATTGGAATAATTATTTCCACAGACTTTGGACTGTAGAACTCTCTGATATTTTAACCCCTTGGTCATAACCCTAAATGCTCCCTAGATGTGATCTTGAACTAACTTCCCTGCTCTGTCAGATTTCCTGGTGACCAACTAAGCCTGCTTTATATTCTTTTCCTGCCTAGAATGATCTCTTTTTGTAACCCATTCTGGTGACTTCCAAACTATAACTAGCATCACTGGTCAGCTGACTCAGGCACACCAAGAATGGGTAGAGATGGTCTAAGATGGTCTCCCTTAGAATCAATGCATCCTATGGCATGAACCACATATGTTTTGTGTCTTGAGTAGGTTCAAATATTTCCAGATCAAATATTTCCATGTGCTTTAATAGTACATCTTTCCAATTTGATTTAAAACACAGATATCCCTATTGCCTCTGAATTTTCAAGAGGTATGTAGCATGCTTAAGAAAGAAATTCCTAGCTTATTCACAAGATTCTCTTGGTTATCTATTTCCTTGGAAGCAAGGCACTTAAAAACAACCTACCTACTTTGGAATCCTTGAGAAGGCCCCAAAATAACTTCACAGGCTGGTATTAAAATAAATGGTGCTCTTTTTCAGGTCTTTCTTTCCCTCAACAACCCCTTGGGTGGTCTGACTGTCTCTTTCCCCCTCTCCACTTTCCACCCCCCACCCATTTCTATATCTTTGTCTTTTGGTGTCTCTTTGCCTTTATCTTTGTCTCTCTTCCCTCCTCTCTCTCTATCTCCATTTATATCTCTATGTGTTTCTCTCTCTCTCTCTCTCTCTCTCTCTCTCTCTCTCTCTCTCTCTCTCTCTCTCTCGGAAACTAGAAAAAGTTGTCCAAATTTTATGCTACAGGGGGTGAGGAGTGTAGAAAGGATCAAGCATGTAGGGCTCATCTCTGGATGTCTGCTCCAATTCCTCCAACACCCAGATGGGCTGTGTTTAGGAAAGTGACATTCAGAACTGATGGTATGGTAGATAATGGCCTCTTTCTACTTTCTGATTGGTTATGGGAAAAAGAAACAGGAGGAGATAAAAGTCTGGCCCATTTGGCAGCCAGCATATAGAAGCCCATGTTTAAGCATATTCAAATACTCCCTTCCTGGTTCTGGTCTACCTTTTGGAAGTTTGGGGAAGGGTCACTCCTACCTAAGCAGCCAATTAGAGAACCCTTTAGCATCACAAAGTAGGGGCCTCTGTTCATGACCAGAAATAGTCCCTCCCCCGAAGCTTTCACAAGATGGACTAGAACCAAGTTGGACATATATATATATATACATATATATATATATA
>NW_025379339.1:0-3471 GCF_016433145.1 Gracilinanus agilis
AGGAACGAAGGAAGGAAGGAAGGAAGGAAGGAAGGAAGGAAGGAAGGAAGGAAGGAAGGAAGATGAGTGAGTGAGCAAATGTATTATAAGAATGACTCCTACAACTAATTGCGCATGGCCAGGTGTCATTGTAGAATTAAGGTTTTTGGAGCACTGCCCTTCATCCTAAAAGAATATAATATTGTGGAGAGAGCAGTGATGCTAGACTCAGGAGTCTGGGATTTGACTCTGCTACTTATTAGCTGTGTAACCTTGGGTGAATATTTTAATTGCTCCAAGCCTTAGTTTCCTCATCTATAAAATAAGAAATTGTACTTGCACTAGTCTTCCAAGGATGATTGTGAAATCAACCCTGTGTAAATGAGCGCGCTTATTATCTGAAAGTCCTTTCCTTAGAATCGGATGACTCAACTCTTTCATTGGTCTTTAGGGCTTTGGCATAGGATGTAGAAAAGGAGAGAAAGGAGAGAAATGGTGACATTTTGAATATGATGAAAAAAAATGAAAAGCTTCTGGTTTGATGAGCTGAGCTTTTTATTATGCCTTTTAGCCAACCAGAAGTAAACTGTTTGCGTCTTTGCTTCCTTTACAGGACCTAGGAATGTAACTGATTCCCACCCCATTGCCACCAGCACACCTGAAGGGAGCAGCTATGGGGCAATAGGTATATCAGACTGAGTCCTCTGTTGGAAGTGTTTCCTGGGGCCCCATGGGATGAAGAGGCACTTTCTACCATTGACTAACTGTGTGCCCTTGGATTATTGGACAAGTGACTCACCCAGTCTAGGACTCAGTTTTCTCATCTGTAAAACAAAGGGTTGGACTGAGCAATCTCTTTGATCCATTGCAGTTCTAATATTCCATATTTCTACTTATGTTAGTAGGATTTCCTAGAATATTTTGTCTTCTGCCCTAGAATCCAGCGGGAGCTTTTCTTAATCCAACCTGCAAGCTTAGGTAATCGCATGTCTCTGGTGCCAGTTCGCTGATGGATGAATTTGCTTACTTTTGGACTTTGGAAGAACGAGGGCACATTAGAAGAGAAGGTTCTAATATACTACAGGCATTCTGGGCTGTGGCCAGAACTAGTTCATTCTTTTTGGTTCTCTCCATGATTGACCCCAATCACTGTGGCCAAATCAGTCCCCATTAATACAGCTGCGGCATTGATCATTTCATGCATGGATACTAACACAGCTTTTGGTTGGCGAGGTGGCACAGTAGATAGAGCACTTAGTCTAGAGTCAGGAAGACCCAAGTTCAAATTTGGCCTCAGATGCTTATTAGCTGTGTGACTCTGGGCAAGGCACTTAACCTCTATGTACCTACTCCACCGGAGGAAGAAACGACAAACCACTCCGGTATCCTTGCCAAGAAAATCCCACGGACGATAGAGTCGGACACGACTGAACAACAACAAGCAACGCAGCTTTTATGACAATTTCTCTTGTTGGAGTTGGGAGAAATAAGGTGTTTTGGGGGAGGTTTTTGTAATACAAATTAAACTGCCCCCTTAAGGAAATTTCTATACCCATGGAAAGTGTTCCTTGAAATGTCAGCATAGGAAGAAATGAAGTCCTGCAATACTAATAATGATAATTAATAATAATAATTGTTTATTTGTATTTATTATAAACAATTAGAGACAGGTGAGCTCTCTATCAGAATGCTTATTTTTGAGGCTATAGAAACAGGATTTTAAAAACCATCTGAACAGAGGAGGTAGCCAAACCTCAACAAGCTAAACAAATTCCCATCTGCTCTGGGACACAGTCATGGGAACAGGAGGGATCGTCTTCCTGAGAATGGGGTTTGTTTGGTTTTTTTCATTATATAAATGTAGGTATGGCCCATGTAGCTTTTATTGTGTGTAAAATTATTCTGTGCAGATAGATTTGTGTGCACTTACACACATCCTTGGTAGAGCCACAGCTGTGTACATAAAAACTTTACACTTTTATGTGAAACGTATATTCAAAAATCTGAAATATGTGATATAAGCATGATATTTTTTGTGCCCCCAAACAGTATCTGTTGTTCTAAAAGGATGTGTCAGAAACTGGGTTTTTTTTCACAAGCTACAATAAATACTGTTGGGGCACTCAAAAGGGAAAAATAACAATCATAGTAATAATAAAATTATAAAAACATTAAAATAAATAAAATAAAAGGATTCATGTTATAGCTATTTACACTTGACTCTGGGCCTGGATCTTTAAAATGCCTTTGAACAAAGGCATAAGGGAAAAATATCAAGCAAAGGTCCAGCGAGAAGGAATTTCAGAAAGAGAATATGTGTCAGGTTATAATCAGTTTACAAGTTATACGCCATTTATAGAAAGCCGAATTTGGACCTTTGGAAAGGACTTAGTTCTGTGGCCCGTGACCGTGTGATCTGCTTAGTTTGGGGCCTTTGGGGAGTGTCCCGCTTCAGTTCTGCCTTCTTTGCTTCCAGATGAGTCCGTGTCCAGTGGAGGCAGGCAGATGTCTTCATCAGACGGTGGGGGCCGGTACCAGTCAGACACTGATAGCTCAGTGGAGGAAGAGAGTGATTTTGACACTATGCCGGACATTGAAAGTGATAAAAATGTCATCCGGACCAAGGTATGCCTGCCTCACTATGCTCAGTTGAAATGAACTTGGGATTTCAGAGATACCTCACTTTTTTTCCCTCTGAAAAGAAATCAAATGTTTCCTACAGTTTCCAAGATTGCTTACAGAAGACAGAACTACAACCTTAAGTAAATCTCCCTATTAAAGAGCAAGGTCCTTCTGGAGGTTAGAAAGACAACAATAGGAGCAGCTGGGTGGCTCAGTGGATTGAGAGCCAGGCCTAAAGATGGGAGGTCCTAGGTTCAAATCTGACCTCAGACACTTCCCAGCTGTGTGACCCTGGGCAAGTCACTTGACCCCCATTGCCTAGCTCTTACCGCTCTTCTGCCTTGGAACCAATACACAGTATTCTAAGGTGGAAGGTAAGGGAGACAGAGACAAAGACAGAGACAGAGAGAGGAGAGAAAGAGAAAGAGAGAGTGATAAAGAGATAGGGACAGAGAGGGAGAGAATGAGACAGAGAGACAGACAGAGACAGAGAGAAAGAGAAAGAGAGACAGAGAGACAGGGACAGAGAATAATAGGGAAAACTTTAAGGAGAGAGAATAGAGATACTCTTGCCATGGAACTGATGAGTGTTAATTCAAAGACAGAATGTAAGTTTTGTTGTTGTTTTTTTTAAAAGGGAAGGGGCAGCTAGATGGCTCAGTGGATAGGGAGCTAGGCCTAGAGACAGTAGGTCCTAAGTTCAGATTTGACCTTAGATACTTTCTAGCTGAGTATCTTTAAGTCTCTTAACTTTATTTGCCTAGCCCTTACCACTCTTCTTCCTTGGTACTAATTCTTAGTGAAGAAAAAAAGAGGGAGGGAGGGAGGGAGGGAAAGAGGAAGGAAAGGAGGAAGGAAGGAAGGAAGGAA
>NW_025379340.1:0-6640 GCF_016433145.1 Gracilinanus agilis
AATTCTGGGGGATTTATGGTAAAGAATGTTACCCACATTCAGAGGAAGGACTGCAGGAGAGGAAACATATAAGAAAGGCAACTGCTTGAACGCATGGGTTGGGGCGGACATGATTGAGGGTGTGGACTCGAAACTACCACACCAATACAACCACCAACAATTTGGAAATTGGTCTTGATCAAGGACACATGACAAAACCAGTGGAAATGTGCATCGGCCATGGGTGGGGGGAGTGCAGGGGGTGAAGGGGAAAGTAGGAGCATGAAACATGTAACCATGTTAAAAATGATTATTAATAAATGTTAAAAAAAAAAAAAGGGAGTGACAGCTTCCTGTGGGCCAGTTCTTGTTCTTTTCCTCGAGTTGGACATTGAGTTGGAGATGCTGCATGCTGGACCTAAGACCTGAGACCTTGTGAGACTATTCTTAAATCTTTTCCTTAGAACTACTTGGTGAGTGAAAAAGGCTGACTACCTTAGCCTCCCAGCAGGTCTAGCTTCCCAGAGGCTCCCTTGATTAGGAGAAGCCCTCTTGGCTAAACCCCTTGTTAGTTGACTTTTAGGCTCTCTGTTTGGGACCTCTGGATCCCTGCTGGAGTAAATTCTGGGGCTGAGTAAATAGTCTAGTTCTTTAAACTAGATCTCTCACTCTACCCTCTTCTCATCTCTCTACTTCCACTCTCCCTTATATTTTGTACATAAATTACTAAAAATCATTTTAGAATTGATAATTATTCAATTTGTGGTGACCATTCCTTTAAATATTAATAAACCAAACTAAAACCCTCCTTTTCCTTTTTACACTATCAAATTTCAGGAGATAAAGATGGAAATAGAGGCAAATAAATGTTAAAAGAAGCCTTTGTAGTTCAATTTTTCCAGAAGTACTTTAGCCCATTTTATGATTCGTGTTTTTAATTACCATTAGTAGTATAAAAGGTTTTTAAGTACTTTATGACATTGTGGTTTTTCTCTGGTTCTATTTGTTGACTCATCCCACATTTACATTTGAAAAGAATAAAAGAAAGATAATCCCTTACACTTAATGACATTTCTTTTTTTCAAAAGTACTAATGTTTTTTCTTTGACCTTCCTTAGATTGGCCCTTTGGTTTAGCCTTAGGTTTTGAATTTCCCTTATCAGAGAAATTGCAGAAAAGGAGAACTGAGGAACATGCAAAAAAAGTAACAAATAGATTAGCCTATGAGTTAAACCATTGTAAGTAGCAAGATTTAACCTTCAATATATATGACATTCACAGGGATTAATCATTTTCAGAGAATAACCAGAGACTAAAGAATTAGCATCATTGAGGCTACTTTAGAAATAAGATGACTGTCCCTCACAAGTGCAAAGATTATATTTAATTTACACATCATTTTAGGAAGACTGACAAAATAAAAACATTGAAGATAATGTTGGTCTGGTTATTTTGGACTAATTTGAGTTCTGGGACATTGCTAAGCAATGCAGAATGTCTAACTATTTTTTTTAATTTAATTTTTTTCCAGATTACATGTTGATATGATTTCAGTAATTATTTTCTGACATTTTGAAATTTATATATTTATGTGCTCTTCCTCTGTTCCTACCCTCTCCCCTCTCCAAGAGAGCAGGTGATATGGAATGGGTTGTACATGTATTATACGATATACATTTCTGTGTTCATCATATTGTAAAAGAAGACACATTACTTACATTAGACAAAAGTTAATGAATGAAATGTAACATGGAAAATGGCAAGGTGGAATTCCTGCAAGATTCAGGATCTAGCCTCACCCAGAATTCCAGGGGAACTCCCCACCAGAGAACTCTGGGTGAGGAGACAGTTTAAAGCAGCTAGGGACAGTTGATTCCTGGGGGTTGAAGTGAGTAGGTCACTCTGTTTGCTGAGACAAGTTCTGGAGAGCTTTGGTGGCTTGTGGCAATAGTATTTTGGTTCTTCTCTGCAATTTGCCTGTTTAGCTGAACTAGACCTTTCCTGCAATAGCATTTTTGTTACAATTTAGTTTTTTAGATGTTAGAAGTGATAATTACTGGCTCTGAGGGCAAGCTAGTTATAAAGTCTGTCACTCCCTCCTGAGAGGGGAGGGGCTATTTCTACCTAACAGTTCAGGGCTTCCCAGATCTTATCCTAATTTTTGAAAGCCTTCCCTTCCTTCTGCTTTCTTTTTTTATCAGTAAAACTTCAACTTTGAGGTAGCTGTGCCTGGCTATTTATTTGGGAATACTCACTTCTTACACAAAGCTTGTTTCCTTTCAGTTGCCAGCCCAACAAGCCAGATCCTCGTTCTGTCCCTGATAGCTACAAGACATCAAGCTTCTTCTATCTTCCCTAGTCAAACCTGTGGGGAAATAAGTTGAGAAAGTGAACATCTTGAGGAGATTAGACTTGTTCATCCAAGCCAGTGTATCTGATCATCCTCCATTTTCAACTGTTTCCAAGTGCTTGGTGGGAGGGGTGAGAGTAAGCAGTGCCTACCCCTCCCTACTCACTCAATCCTGTGGGGCAGGGGAGGAGTGAGTCCTGCAGGTTTCTGGTTTCTGGCCAACACTTCAGTTTCCCAAATATTTCTGTTAAGATCAACATAACAGTTTTGGCCAGCCAGCCTAGGATTTTTATTTCAGAACCTGAGTGCGAAGTGATCAGTATGATCAGCTTCATCAACAGGGCCATTGCCATTTTCACACTGGGGTACTCTGGGGTGCTAATATATGGGATTTTGCAGGCTTGTGCTACCTTTTGCCTGATAACTGTTCCCCAATTCTTCAAACAAATGATTGAAATATATGATCCTTACATGTGGTTAACTATATCAGTGGGTGATGCTTTGGCATATGTGCCATCATGGATAGCCATGGCTGCAATGTTCTGTGGGGCCCTGATAATATTGAGGAAAGTTCTGGCATTTACCTTTGGAAAAAACAGAAATAATAAAGCTGGTTTTGGAGCAATTAGTGGAGCAAATGAAGACCCTCATTGAGATAAACAAGCAAATCAGGGAGGGAAAGGATCTAGATGCAGAGACAATCATGCATCTAGAGATTATTGAAAGTGCAGTCATACCAAAAAGAGGGGTGATATTAAACAACAAGCTACAGATAAGAACACTAAAGAACAACAGGCTGCAGGGGCTGAAGCAGCTCCTGTAACTATCCTTCCTATTATTCCTGATAGGACAGTGGTACAACCTGACTCGGGCATTAAACACGTTAAAGGCTACAAACCTTTTTCAGGGGGTAATTTGGAGATCTTAAAAAATGAGGTTTTCTCAGTTCTACACACAACCCCATAAGTCTATAAAAGAATATAAACAGGCTGTGATACTTTACAATCCAACATTTGAGGATGTGGAATTGATCTTATCAGAATTGTACACCTCTAGTGAGAAGGCAAAGTTTATAGCCAAGACAAGAAGGAACCCCAATCTTGCCTCATGGCCTGAACAACACCAGGACTTGTAGCTTTCCTCACATGCAAACATAGCTTATGTTAAAAGGTGTAGAGAGGATTTAGCAGAAGCGATGAGGCTCCATGCAAGATGATCAATTGCATGGGGGTCCTTCGAGAAATTAAGACAAGGGAAGGAAGAACACCCAAGCCTTTACCTGGACAGGCTCTTAGAGGCAGGTGAAACTATCCTAGGTTTCAGGGACATGACAGCTGAGGATAACATCCAGCATGTCAGGAGGCAGTTTGTAAAGGGCAGTCTGAACCACATCCAGGCCTATTTCAAGTTGAATTGCCCACAATGGGAGACCATGCCAATTGAAGAACTAAGAAAGACTGCTGCATACATCCATGAGTCTAGGGATAGTGAGCCTAAGCAATCAAAGGCCTCAGAAAAGGATAAGGAGATTGAAGAGCAGAAGAGACAACTAAAGGAAGCTCAAAAGGTCAGGGAGATAGAGGAGATTAAGAATATGGCTCTGATGTCCAGCAATCAGTGGAGCCAGAGCAGGCATAGGCAATCCTCCAGCAATACTAACAACTCTGTCAAACATTGCTCTTGTGGGCAAGACTTGGGCATATTGTTCAGAACTGTAGGTTTAAATCTCAGATAAATTTTGGGAATGGAAACAATAACAATAATAACAACAACAGTAGAAACACCTACTATAATTCTATATACAACAGCAATAATAGTAGTAACAACAGGGATAACAACAGATATAGTGACAAAGTACAAGCCAGATATTGTGACCATAACTGTGCTAAATTCATTAATTCCCCTAGTTTGTCCAAAATGGAGGAATATGTGTCCCAAGGAATGAGACCACATACCAACTTATGAATCGAGGAAGCAGCCTAAGTTGTTGCAAGGACAGGTAAGGGCAGTGACAGTGATGTGGCAGAGGAATGTGGGAAAGACAAAATGGGTGGAAAAGGAATTATAAATTATGGGTTGGTGGATGTAACACAAAGTTACAAAGAAATGACTGAGGAGGAGTTGCAAATGGAGGAAGATATAATAGAAACAAAGGAGAGAATTTTTAGGAAGGGAAATAGTGATTTGGGAAATAATGAAAGGGGACCAGGCATATCTGCACAAGTTCTTGATTCAAGCTTGAAGGAAATAGCATTCATTGATTCCCACTGTAAGGGGAAAGAAACATTATTGTGTAGTAAGACTGTGGATCATTTAAAGCAATCAGTAATATAGCAAGGCCAAACAACAAAGGCAATGAGTTTTGTGTAAATAGAATAGCCAGATCCCATTTAATAGTCAAGAATCTACTCAACACAGGCGTGCTAATGATGTCACTCCCACCTCCCTTAGTGGGGAGGGGAGACGAGTTACCCACACGTGACAATAAGTAACAAATCAAGAATAAGGGACTGCCCTTTGGGCAGTCCAAATCAATGTAGAAACTGCCATTTGTCCATTTGAATTAGAGGTGGACCACAGGAAGTGATGAAAGACACATTCTCTTTAAGTAAGTTAGTGAACTTCCTGTGGAGGGAGTTGGCGTCTGGAACTGGAAGAAGAAGCATCTCCTGAGACCACAGACAGATTACACTCTGTATTGTCACGTGGGTAAGTTAGGCTGGCTTCCTTGGCCTAGCTGGGCCAATTCTAAACTCTGCCTATCCGGCTGTTGGGCCTTGCGGCTTACAGCTTCATTTATTTAGTCTTCTACCTCCCTCTTCTCTTTATCCCTACTCACTTTCCTGATTGTAAATAAACTCCTCAACCCGATGCTGACTTGGGTCTGATTTAATTACGGAATCAACCTGAATTGTTGATTCCTGGCGGCCACATATTTTAAAGATATAACTATAATAACTAAATTTTAATTCTTACATTATTGGCTGACCACTCGGTCTCTCGAATTCCCTCAATCTTTCTGAATTTTTCTTGAATTCTTCTTTGTATCTATCCTTAAGTCAGCCTTCTCACAGCACGCCGTGGAGCTTCGGTCGATATAAAGCTGCTAGATTGGTGAGATCAAAAAACCTGGGGACCCTGAAAATTTAGCTAGGTTGCCTTTTTGTCTTAAAAAAAAAAAAAAAAAAAAAAAAAATAAGCCTAGTAGGAGGCCTTGGCCACACCTGGGAAGGACTGCTCAGTTCTCCTAGCCAGGCCAGGAGCACACCTGAATAAGATTTAAAAGCAGCCAAATAGAAGCGGGAGGCACTAGACTTATTTAGTAGACTTAGGGAGAGTAAATTTTTTTTAGGCTACAAATAGGCTTAAACTCTGTTCTATTTCAAACCGTACTTTTAGTTTTAAAAACCTTTAGAAAAAGCAAAAGCCTGGTGGGGCCAGCTAGAATTTAAAAGCCGCATTTTCTTTTTCCCCCACAGTAGAAGGCACATAACTTTAAAGAAAAGAAATTTTTCAGACCTTTACAATCTGAATAGAGCCTCCCAGAACCAAAATTAGCTTTTGAAAGACACTCCCAACTTTTGCCTCAGGCAAAAAGCCCTGGCTACCCTCAAAGAGCTTTATCTCTAGTACTCAGCCTCAGGCTATAGCTTTTGTCCTCAGCCAGGCAGGAACAAAAGGAAGTCTTAACCCAAAACAATACAACTAGTTCTATAGCCCAACCCTTAGTAAGAGGAAGGCCTTGCCCACTAGTGATATCTACTGTGAGTAAGAATGTGGGGGTTTCGAAGCATTACTGCGGAAATATATACTAGATTTCAAACTATAAGACTCTGGTTCCAGTCCATATTATGGACTGTTACGTTGATTTGTTTTGGATCAACAACACCAGAAAATACTTTTACAAGGTTGTTTGATGCACTGTATGTAGGTGTGATAGTAAGTGTGATAATACTCATAGTAGGCGGAATAGTTTATCTTTCCTTTTCTCAAAAGAAACTGCCAGAGAAGCTGGATGACACTAACTCAGAGAGAATTAGTAAGATAGAGAAGGAAATAGGAAATATAACAGAGAAGCTGGATGACACTAAATCAGAGAGAATTAGTAAGATAGAGAAGAGATTGGAGAATATGGAGGAAGGCCAAGAGCAACTGCTGGCTTATATAAAAAACCATGCTAAGCATTTAAGAAGGAGGAAACAGTTTATAAAAAAGTTCCAACAAAAGAGAGAATTATTCCTCAATAGTTCCGCCTTTGAGGATTCCTCCTATGAAAGTGCTCCTGACACACCCTCTCCTCAGCCCATCCCC
>NW_025379341.1:0-3295 GCF_016433145.1 Gracilinanus agilis
ATATATATATAATAAATCGATGAACATTGTTCATACCTACTATGTACCAGACACAATGCTGAGCACTTAGGATACAAAAAGAAGCAAAAGATAGTCCCTTCAGGGGCAACTAGGTGGCTTAATGATTAGGGAGCCAGGTCTGGAGGTAGGAGGACCTGGGTTCAAATATGACCTCAGACACTTCCTAGCTGTATGACCCTGGGCAAGTCACTTAACTCCCATTGCCTAGCCTTTACCACTTTTCAGCTTCGGAACTTAGTATCAATTCTAAGACAGAAAGTAAGGAATAAAAAAGGGGGGCTCCTTTGAGGAGCTCTTAATGTAATGGGGGAGCAACATGCAAACAAATGTAAACAAAGCAAGATAGATGCAGGATAAATAGGAAATAATTAACTGAGGGAAAAAGCACTCACGTTAAGAAGATTAGGAAAGACTTCTTGTAAAAAATGGGATTTTAGGCATGGGGGATGGTCAGAGAAAATGCCCAGCACTGAGAGAGGGAGAGTCTTGTTCATAGAACAAGCAGGATGCCAGGGTTACTGGATCAAAGAGCGTCAGGAGGTACTAAGGGAGAAGACTGGAAAGGTCAGGAGGAGGTGGCTACCTTAGCAAGGACTTTGAATGCCAAACAGAGTGTTTTCTATTTGATCATCCGCTGTGCCACTTCGCTTCCTGAGTTCAAGTCCAGCCTTAGACACTGTCTAGCTGTATGATCCTGAGCAGGTCACTCAACCTCTGCTACAGTTTTCCTCATCAATGAAATGGAGATAATTATAACACCTACCTTTTAGGGTTGTTCTGAGGATCAAGTAAGATAATATTTGTAAAACTCTTGGCAAACCTTAAAGTACTATATAAATGCTAGCTATTATTTTTCTTTTCATTCATCACTGTACTTCCTACTCCATAAATCTGACCAGAACAGAGTACCCCAAGATTGTCACCTCCTCCCTGGAAGCAATGCTTCTCTTACTGGCACTGGATGCTCTACCATACTCTATCCATGATACCACCCTGCCTTTCTCTGGGTTTCAGGAGTCATCAATCAGTAAACATTTTTTTAAATCTTTACCCTGTAGCCTAGTAACAACTCTAGGCAAGGGCTAGGCAAATAAGGTTAAGTGACTTGCTCAAGGTCACACAGCTAGGATGTGTCTATCTGAGGCCATTTTCAACCGAGGACCCCAATTCCAGACTTGGGTCTCTACTGTGCTACCTGGCTGCCCCCTCAATAAAGATTTATTAAATACCTACTATGTGCCAAACACTATATTTAGTGTTGGGGATACAGAGAAAGGCAAAAGACCATCCCTGTGTAAGATTTAAATCAATATCCAATAACTCCAAGTATTGTATTTTATAAGATTTATTAATAATCACTTGAAGTAGGAAAAATACAAGAACAAAAGTAAAAGCCTGAGTAAAGACACTTGAGAAAAATTCTCCTGCCTGGGACTCACCCCACCTCCACAAACCTCTATCAGGGGAGAAAAAAGAGGGGTGGGGGTCACCCACAAACTTTATCTCCAAAACAGAAGGAGGAACATTGGGATGAAGGGATTTAGAGTCCTGGGGAGCAGATCCTAATTACACAGCTGCTCTCAAACAACTTGCAATCTAATGGGGAGACAATGTGCAATTTTGCAAACAAGTCGAATACATAATGGATAGGAAATAATCAATAGAAAGAAGGCACTAGAATTAAAAGGGGTTTGAAAAGGTTTCCTGTAGAAGGTAGATCTTAGGCCTGCAGACAGAAAGCAAGGGTGACAGCACAAAGAATTCCACCCTCCTTTGCCTCCTAAGGAGGCAGCTAAATGGCACAGTGGATAGAGTACCATGTTTGGAATCAGAAAGGCTCATCTTCCTGAGTTCAAATCCATCCTCAGACACTTGCTAGCTGTGTGACCCTAGGCTCTAAGCCCTGATTGCCTCAGTTTCTTCATCTGTAAAATGAACTGGAGAAGGAAATGGCGAACTGCTCCAGTAGCTCTGCCAAGAAAATCCTAAATGGGTCACAGAGAGTCTGACACAACTGAAAAAACTGCGGAAAAAAATTAGTGTCCCCTAGTCTGCTTTGCATCGGGGTGGCCCCCCATTCTCCACCCTCCCCAGGTCTTTCTGATATCCCCCATGTACTTCTTCCCACTCTTCCCGATGGAGATACTAGCCAAGGCTATGGCGATGAGCCCCAGGACAAGCCCTTGGCTTCCCGTTCATTTTGTCCTGGCTTTTTCCCGAGGCCCCCAGTCCCTCCCCTTCCCCCAGCTCTGTGCCACTGGCCCTCGGAGCCCCTCTCCTGCCAAGCTCTCCTCTCCTCGATGATGGAGTGGCTTTGAGGAGTTCTTAAGAGTCGCGGGAGCTGAAAGCTGTCACGGGCTTGCCTGGCTGGTTGAGTTGAGGGCTGCCCATGAATGGCTCCCATTGTGTGCCGAGTTTTACAGGAAAGCTGAATTCAATTATGGGGAGCAGAGGGAAAGCTGAAAGCAGGAGAAAGAAGATTCAAAGCATCGGAGCCCCTGGCTCCCCCCCTTCTCTCCTCTTCCTCCTCCTCCTCGTCCTCACACTCCACCTCCAGCCTGAAAAGAAACAGATGTTGTGAGAAACAAAGCCCACCTCCCTGGTGGAGGCAGCAAGCTGCGACAGTTATCCCAGGCCCCCCTCTCTAGGGCTCGGGAGGGCTCAGGGCAGCCACACTTTAACCTGACCGGGCTTGGCGGGAGACTGGGAAATGGGATGGGGTCGGTTAGCCGAGGTGGAAGTAAAAGTAAATGCAGGTTACAGTCTCCCTTTTCCTTTTTTATGTTTTAAATCCATTTCTCAGCCCCTCCCCCTATCCACCAACAGGGGCCCCTCCCCCATTCATGTACAGCCTTTCTTCCCACCCACCCCCCATTTCTACCGGGAACATAAAAAGCCCCGTCCCACATTCCAAACAGACGGATGGGGTGCCTGATGGGGGATGTAACCTCCCGGGAGGGTGTGGACCAGATGCTCAAGAGGGAGGCAGAGAAAAGACCTCCACAGCCCACCCCACCCCCTACCCAGCTACAACCATTCCACCCCCTCTGAACCTCTGTGATTTCATGCTAATAAGAGAGGGGGAGGAGGGGGTTTCCTCTCCCTACCCCAGCTGCTCACCAGCTTTCTTCTAGCACAGAGACAAAAATACCCCCACCACCCCACTCCCGCCCCATCCACTTTTCCCAGACCCCTTTCTTGTTCCCTTCAGAGGTTTGGCCAAAGATGGCCACTAATACCCCAACTCTCTCTCTCTCTCTCTCTCTCTCTCTCT
>NW_025379342.1:0-2876 GCF_016433145.1 Gracilinanus agilis
TATATATATATATATAGAGAGAGAGAGAGAGAGAGAGAGAGAGAGAGAGAGAGAGAGAGAGAAGCTGAAACTCATGCAGTAAGAAATAAGTTGTGCTTACTTGGAATGGGGAGAGCACAGCTGGCCTAATGAGATAATAGGAAAACAACCTTGGCATATACAGGTGCTATTTAATCCTGTGAAGTTTTATACCCACTACAGGCTCCTCAGAGTCTTATGACCAAAGAAAGGCTCTTCTTACTTATCTCCTCCTACAGTATGATGGTTCTGGACTGGTTATTATAAGATTAATTAAATTTCTTTATAAAATATCTTATCTTAGCCTTATACGAGATTTTATTACTTCTTTTCAAATGTTACCAAACTGTTAGCAAAATGTTAAAACATGTTTTTAACCTATTCTGAACATTTTGTCTTGTTAATCACTTAAGCTAATGATCTGTTGAAAGCCTTTAAATACACTGTTGAATATCTAAATGGGGTCTTTGTCACTGACTGGACTTGAGGAGACCAGGAGAATTCTTAGTATATCTGCACCCCTGTTGCACTTCCTACCCTCTCCCAAAATACTTTTCTGTTCCATGGCAAAAGGATCCTTCTGAAAAGCCAGTAGAGATGACATGACTGGAAAAGATCGGTTTGGAGAAACAACATTGATAGCCCTGAAGCATGGATGGCATGAGTTGCTCTTCCATACATATACCCTAGCCACGTGTTCCTTATGTGGTTATGTGCCTCCTTATGTATCACTTATCTATATGTTTTCTCTATATGTGTCTATTCTTTCCATAAATGACATGTAAATTTGTGGGGAAATATGGCCTAGGGTTAGAGGGAAAATGTTTTACGGGCATTTTTCTTACTATGCTATTTCATTTCAATGAGTTTGCTTTGAAGTAGATTTGTCTTCTGGGCAGTCATTAAGAATAAACAAGTAAGATAATATTAGAAACTACTTTGCATAACACGAGGACAACAAAACTGAAAAACTAAATGAAAATGATTAATTTTTACAAAATATAAAATACTCAAATTAAGAAACCAGAAATTAAACAACCCAATCTCAGAAAGTAAAAAAAAAAAAAAAAAAAAAAATTTTGAATGAGCCATAAATGAACTCCCACAGGGGAAAAAACAAACACCAATACCAAATGGATTTTTAAACTAATTCTATCAAACATTTAAAAAATTCCAATAATACCCAAAATAGAAAAGGATTCTCCAAAATTATTTCTATTATTCCAATATGATATAGATACCTAAGCCAAGGAAAATCAAAACAGAGAATGAATAAAATAGATCAAGTTCCTAGAATACTGAATCACTTTTGATACCTATAGATCTCAAGAAAAGCTCATATCTAACCAATAGATAAAAGGGATCATAGAAGGTAAAATGACTTATTTTGATTGTATGAAATTAAGATACATGTTTGCACAAACTAAACTAATGTTACTAAAATTAGTTAAGGAAAAAAATCTTTACAACATGCTAAAATTCTGATTTCCTATAAGATATGGAGCTGATTAAAATATGAGAATTTTTTGATTTATAGGTAAAAGAATAGAAAAAGGCAATTCTCAATGGAAAAAAAATCTAAGTTATTCAAATTCACTTAAAAAAGAAACAGTCTAAATAACTAATCATAAAATAAAGTCAAAATAAAGCAATTCTGAGATTTTGTCATCAGATTGGTAAAGTTAACAAAAGGCGAAAATGACAAATGTTTAAAGAAATGCAGGAAAATAGCCCCATTAAAGTACTGTTGGTAGAACTATGAATTGCTGAAGACATTCTGGAAAGCAATTTGGAAATATGTCTCAAAAGTCATTAAACTGTTCATATTCTTTTTTCTAGCAATACCATTATTAATCATATCTCAAAATTTTTTCAAAGAAAGAAGGAAATATTTTAGTATCTTTATTTTTAGTAGTAAAGAACTGAATAATAAGAGGTATAGTCCTTGGATCATTTGGAATGACAGAAAAAATACTTTATATCAAAGTCATGGAATATTAATATTTCATGAGTCATTATGAAAAAAATTATTTCAGAGAACTCTATAAAGATATGGATGAATTTTTATTGAATAGAATGAACAGAATTAGGATTGATCTAGCGAGATTACTTCATGAAACTTTGAAAGACTTTCAACTCTGATCAAAATTATAACCGTTGATTCCAATGGACCAATGATTCAGGATGCAGCATGAAAGAGATATATTTTGGATATAGCCAATGTGTTTAATTTGACTACACATTTTTTGCAATGGTATTATTGTGTTTTGTATTTTTCATTGATGAGAATATAGAAAACTGATTTCTTTTCATTGAAAAAAATAATTCAATTTTTTATAAAGATAAACACCTCAGTGGAGGATAATAAACTTTGCTCTGCAGTTGGTAAAGACCCACAGATATCCTTGGACCTAGAAAATCCTGGTTTAAGACACATATTCTGAGATTTTTGAGGAGTAAATGTTACCAATTTCTACATAAATTTACTTTTATTTCAATATTTTTGTCATTTAAAAATACATTCTCTTTCACTGTTAATACATCTTCTGATGTATGATAAAATTCTTATTTCATGATTTTCCAAAAACCCAGGTGAGTGAGAGTACAGTATGGTATAATGGAAAGATCCATATATTTGAGTAGAAGACCTGGGTTCAAATCAGACATATCCTGAGGCCAGCTCCAACTGGCTTGAGAGAGCCAATTATTAAATTTTTCATTGTAAGTCTGTATACTTCAGAAATTGACAAGCCTAAAAATCAGGGATTTATTTATTTGGTTGGTTTTGTGTGTGTGTGTGTGTGTGTGTGTGTGTGAGAGAGAGAGAGAGAGAGAGAGAGAGAGAGAGAGAGAGAGAG